>NC_090172.1:39710652-39984575 GCF_024679245.1 Pseudorasbora parva
GGACACTGACAGCAACCAGTTCAGAAACCTATGATATGGAGAACTAAACAATCTGGCGGATGATTTTTCAAAATCATCTTTTTTTTTAGGGAAAAAATAAAACAAAATAAATTTAAAAAGCAGAAGAAATGCGGTATTAATGTGCAAACAAGCAGTTCCTGATCACACACCAAATACACTTCATCTGATATCAGCTTGACTCACTGAATTTTTTTCCCTAAAATAGTTTAAGCTAAACGAAAGCAGGATTGAGTTACTAAAGTAGACAAAGCAGAAATCCTGCACATGACCCAGGCTTCTCTTTAACTGTTTCCTTTAGCAGGTCAGATGTGAAACAGCGTCTATCTTGGACGGTGTTCAGTGGAATTAATGTGTCTAAATTTGAAAACAAACTGTCTAGAGGCCGGAATATGACCTGCTACGAAGTGAGTCCTTGTAAAGCACCGAGTCTTAGCAAAACCTCCCACGCTTTTCTTTCAGCCTGGAGAGAAAGGCAGCTCTATCAGGTCGTAGCATGGGCCATTTGAGAGCCATTTGTAACTTGTCAGAGGCCTGAATGTCGAAACGCCAGCACTAGTCAGCTAATCTAGAGTAAATATACTAGGTGGACATGGCAATGAATGAATAATGGAAAATAATGACTCACTATAGTGAACTGCTGCAAACCATAGAGACAGTTTGTGAAGTAGAACAAAAATCATACATGAAACCACATTAAAAGTGAATAATAGAGGGGATTAACCGAATTAAAATAGTTATAAAAGTGATAACATGAGGAAGAGGATGAAACTGAAAGTGAATGAATGGAGTCAATAAAGAAGAGGAGAAGGAAGAGAAGTAGGTCCTTCATTAGCTGATGCAGTGAAAGAAGTCTTTGGACATCTGAAACAGGTCAGAGTTATCTGAGATACAGAGTTACATGTATCTGTTAAGATGAAGAAATTGGTAAGGATAATGAAAAATGTTAGGGGAAAGTGGGAGTTTAAAAAGAAAGAAGGCATGTGGATAAAGTAAAGGGGAGCGGGATGGACTTTTCAAAGATGACTCTACCTTGCTCTTCCTCCTGATGGTAATGGGACTCCATGTCTGCTTGCTGCTGATGCTCTGCTGGAGAGCCATTCACAGAGGAAGTAACCTCATCCTCTTGCTTCTCCTCCTTTATCCCCCTTCTCTCCTCCTCTTTTGCTTTTTGCCCATCTCGTTCGGTGGTAGGTGTGTCCTGAGTGTGCATATGTCCATTTGTGTTTGGCACATCTGAGGCTAGATCAAGGACTTGAGTGCATGCTGACTGGACTCTATTTTCAGAATAGCTGGTCACTATGGCCTCCTGCTCACTCACAGTATTGGCCTTGCTCTTCGCTTTCTCCACCCCATGCTCTTTAACATTGGTTGGTTTCTTCTCATCTGTTCCAACAGAGAAGCTGCCCTCCTCCTGAACTTGAACATCAGAGTCAGACTTGGGCGTGGTATCTACTAGACCTGTTTGAGCAGTCTCAACTTCCTCTGCCCTACAAACTGCTCCTAATTCATTCTCCGTCTTGCTTTCCAACACGCTAATGCTTTTCTTTTCTACTGTTTTTGCCTCCTTACAAGGCGTCTTTCCCGCTACTTCTCTTTCTGCACGTTCTTCCTTTGTCTGGAGTTCCAGCTCTGTCTCGTTGTTTCTCTCCTCAGAGGATTCTGTCCTCACCTGACCCTGTGAAATGAGTGTAACTGTATCCTCCCCAAGCGCTGTGGTGACAGAGGCAAGGGCTACCTGTTTGCTTTGCGGAGCAGCCAAAACAGGCCCAACGTCTTCCACTGGACTAGGACTATAATCACCATCAGATTCATTCTTGCCATGGCTACTTTTACTAAATGTCTTATGGTCCTCTTTTACAGCAGTAATATTATACACTTTCTCAGGTGGCGTATGGATGTGAGTGTGTATCTGACATGGGCTGTGATCTGTTTGCTCAGGCTGTTTCTGTAAAGACACACTGACAGCAAGAGGCTCAGAGAACACTCCACTGTTCTGCAGATCACAACTGTCTTCCAGGCCACAATCATCTCTCATCTGCTCAGATCCGATCTCTGCTTTTGCAGTAGGATCCGACACAAAGAGTTCAATATTATCCGGAGAAACTTGTTCTGAGTTTTCACTCTCTAAATTACCTGATAACATTTCCTTCTCTGGTAGTGATGTACTCGTTATTTCGCTTTCTAGTTGCTCTGCGTCAACTGTTTTGCTGTCTGGTTGTGATATTCTTAGAGACATTTCGTATAGATGTGATGTGTTGGGTGGTTTGCTGTATGGTGAAGATATGCTAACTAGTCCACATTCTAGTTGTGATTTGTCGAATGGATGGTTATCGGGTTGTGATGTGTTTACTGGTTCAACTTCTGGTTGTGATGTTTTGAGTGGCTCATTGACTAACTGTGACATGCCGACTGGTTTGCTCTTTGGTTGTGATGCACTGACTAAATTACTGTCCAGCTGACATATGCTTACTGGTTCAACTTCTGGTTGTGACGTTTTAAGTGGCTCATTGATTAGCTGTGACATGCCGACTGGTTTGCTCTCTAGTTGTGAGGTGCTGACTAGTTCATTGTCTAGCTGAACTGTGCTGACTAGTTGTAATGTGCTGGTTAAATTACTGTCTAGCTGACATATGCTTACTGGTTCAACTTCTGGTTGTGATGTTTTGAGTGGCTCATTGACTAACTGTGACATGCCGACTGGTTTGCTCTTTGGTTGTGATGCGCTGACTAAATTACTGTCTAGCTGACATATGCTTACTGGTTCAACTTCTGGTTGTGACATTTTAAGTGGCTCATTGATTAGCTGTGACATGCCGACTGGTTTGCTCTCTGGTTGTGAGGTGCTGACTAGTTCATTGTCTAGCTGAGTTGTGGTGAATAGCTGTGATGTGCTGGTTAAATTACTGTCTAGCTGACATATGGTTACTGGTTCAACTTCTGGTTGTGAGGTTTTAAGTGGCTCACTGACTAGCTGTGATGTGCAGACTGGTTTGCTTTCTAGTTGTGATGTGCTGACTAAATTACTGTCTAGCTGACATATGCCTACTGGTGCAACTTCTGGTTGTGTTGTCTTAAGTGGCTCACTGACTAGGTGTGACATGCCGACTGGTTTGCTGTCTGGTTGTGAAGTACCAACTAGTTTACTGTCAAGTTGAAATATGCATAGTTCATGTTCTGTTTGAGATATGCTTACTGGTTCAATGTCTAGTTGTGATGTCTTGATTGGCTCACAGACTAGTTGTGATGTGCTCTCTAGTTTGCTGACTGGTTGTAATGTGCTGATGATACAGTTGTCTAGTTGTGATGTGATGACTGGTTTACTGTCTGTTTGTTTTGGCATATCAGATTGTGGAGCAGTATCACAGTCAGACAACTCTCTCTCAGACTCATGCTCAGACACACTATCACAAGAGGCTGTACCTGCAGCAGATGTGGGCTTAGACTTGTCCACCTGCTGGAGCGGATGCTCTGCCTCTGCAAGAGCAGTGGGGGTTAAGATCACAGATTGGCAGGTATCACTCAGGTTTTCCTCAATCAGCATGGCACACACCATGCTCTGTGAGCATGCACCATTCTTCAAAAGACTCTCCTCTGGCTTGGCTTTAGGCTGAGTGGAACCAGCAGTCTGCGGTTTATGTAGATTTCTGTAGTTCATACTAATGGCTTGAGTGAGAGAGCCCTTCTGTGGGGAAAAGCGTGGTAAGGAGATATCGGCTAACTCCACATACTCTCCCTCTGAATCCTCTGCGTTGCTGCATGAGCTCTGCTCACTGCTATCTCTATTGATCTCACTGAGAGCAGGGAGGAGCTTAACCCCCTTGCTCTGACAGTCCATTTCTGTTGATTGGTCCGTGGAAGTGTCAATAAAAATCCTACATTGTAAATCCTCAGGGTTGTCTTCTTGATCTACATCGGAGTCCCTCCCCTTTCTGTCCGTAACTTCCTTTGCCATTCCTCTACTTCCGCCTTGTTCTGTAACTTTGGAGGGTCTGCTGATGAACTCTGGGTGAACAATATCCTCCCATGGTACCCTAAAAATGTCATTATCCGCTGATAAAAGACAGTGTTCCAGGGCGGCTCTTCTGACCACACTCCTCTCCCGGTTGATGGATTCCAGCCAGTCCATGGTGAATAGAGAGGTGTATGCTAGCTCTGGTACATTAAGCTCCTCCACATGCTGCCCGCTAACTGCCAGACACTTCACAGTGATGCGTGGGGGGCTTTTGGGCTTTGGCGTCACCTGCAAGTAGAAGTCGCTGGGCCGTAACACACGCCAGTCCAAAGAGGAGAGCTGGATTATAACCTTCTCATGAATACACAGTGGCCAGCCTTCATGACGAAAAAGGAAACCACAGTATGGGAACTGTAGAGAGAGAGAGAGAGAGGGAACAATCAGTCAGGCAATCAATCAATTTTAATTTAACTGTTGTCAGTTACAAAGAAAGACTCAATGGACACAATTCAGACTTCTCAGAAAGAAATACATTCCAAGTTTCAATATACTGCTGTAAAATCTAGCACAACAGAGCTAGAGGCAGAAATCTTTCAATGGGTCATTCAGCTAAATTATTATATTTGGCACATATAATTTTCAGGACTTTAAAACATGAAGATAAGACAAATTGGCTATTAATATTTTCCATTTTTCCCCATTCTATGCACAAAGTCGCAAGAGTGCGATAACTGGATTGTTTTGGTTCATTCCTCTAGATGATAAGAAAATTAATATTGTCTCAAAACAGCATAAATTTAGTTTGCACACATCCAGGGCTTGACATTAACTTTTTTGCTCACCAGCCACTGTGGCTAGTGGTTTTCCAAAGTTACTAGCCGCTCAGCATTTTCACTGGCCACAATTTATATATATATATATATATATATATATATATATATATATATATAATTTAATATGTATACATTTATTTAACATCTGTAGTTGTTTGATAAACATTAATGACAGACAGGTATTTAATTGGGCTGCTGAATGCATGGATGTAATATTTGTGACACATATTAAGTTATTACCCACCTGTTTACATACACTTAAGCCATAAACGACAGTGTTCATGCGATGGACATTTTGACATTAGTGTGCGAGTGTATTTGACTATTCAGGAGCAAGGAGAACTGATCCCGCGTGCGAGAGAGCGCGCACGCAAGAGAGCGCTTTTGTTGTGTGTAATTCAGCGCAATTCCGCCTATCTCGCCTTCACTAAGTTTAAAGAGTTGTAGTTGAATTGTAGCCAATTTTGTGATACGACGGTCTTGGCATTTCATTTAGCTGTAAATTATATTCAACCCACCAAAGTGGCTAGTGGGAGTGGCTGCCGTACCCGCCACAGCTGAAATCTACCCGCATTTGGCGGGTGTTAATGTCAAGCCCTACACACATCACATTTATACAGTCACACACATAGACATTAATTTAATAAAAAAAGGATTATATTTTCATATTATTAAAATTAATATTATGTACACACTGCAGTGTGAGTGTGATTGCATCTTACCTATACAGTGAGGAAAAAAAGTATTTGAACACCCTGCAACTATTTGAACTATTTTGCAAGTTCTCCCACTTAGAAATCGTGGAGGGGTCTGAAATTGTCATTGTAGGTGGATGTCCACTGTGAAAAACATAATCTAAAAAAATAAAAAATCCAGAAATCAGAAACACAGTTTGAGCTCCCTCCAAAGATTCTCTATTGGGTTTAGGTCTGGAGACTGGCTAGGCCACGCCAGAACCTCAATTTGCTTCTTACAGAGCCACTCCTTGGTTATCCTGGCTGTGTGCTTCAGGTAATTTTCATGTTGGAAGACCAAGCCTCGACCCATCTTCAATGCTCTAACTGAGGGAAGGAGATTGTTCCCATAATCTTGCAATACATGGTCCCAGTCATCCTCTCCTTAATACAGTGCAGGAGCCCTGCCCCATGTGCAGAAAAACCCCCAAAAGCATGATGCTACCACCCCCATTTTTTCACAGTGGGGATGGTGTTCTTGGGATGGTACTCATCATTCTTCTTCCTCCAAACATGTTTAGTGGAATTGTGACCAAAAAGTTCTATTTTGGCCTCATCTGACCACATGACTTTCTCTGGATCATCCAAATGGTCAATGGCAAACTTAAGACGGGCATGGACATGTGCTGGTTTAAGCAGAGAAACCTTCCGTGCCATGCATGATTTCAAACCACGACGTCCTAGTGTATTATCAACATTAACCTTGGAAACTGTGGTCCCAGCTCTTTTCAGGTAATTGACCAGCTCCTCCCGTTTAGTTCTGGGCTGATTTCTCACCTTTCTTAGGATTATTGAGACTCCACAAGGTGAGATCTTGCATGGAGCCCCAGTCTGAGGGAGATTGACAATCATGTTTAGCTTCTTCCAATTTCTAATGATTGCTCCAACAGTGGACCTTTTTTCACCAAGATGCTTGGCAATTTTTTTTTGATCTTGGCCATGTTAGTAGTTGGATTCTTACTGATAGTATGGGGTGGACAGGTGTCTTTATGCAGCTAATGACCTCAAACAAGTGCATCTAATTTAGGATAATAAATGGAGTGGAGGTGGATATTTTAAAGGCAAACTAACAGGTCTTTGATGGTCAGAATTATTGCTGATAGACAGGTGTTCAAATACTTATTAGCAGCTGTATTATACAAATAAATAGATCAAAAATCATATATTGTGATTTCTGGACTTTTTTATTTTGATTAGATCTCTCACAGTGGACATGCACCTACGATGACAATTTCAGACCCCTCCATGATTTCCAAGTGGGAGAACTTGCAAAATAGCAGGGTGTTCAAATACTTATTTTCCTCACTGTATATGTTTGTATGCATGTATTTTTGACAAACAACAAATAAGTATTTGTTGACCTATGACTTTGACTTTTGAGGAAAATATGTACCAGTATTGCAAAAAGTAAAATACATGCAATACATTTGTATAGACTAATACAAGTAAAGCTTTGTAAAAACAATATGTTATCATTCTGCCACTATGTTTTTAATTAATGCAACAGTGAATAATACAGATATATCACAAGGGCTTAAAGTCGGAAGGGATTACAATAGACTCTTTCTTGTTGAAGGCGAATGCTTCTAGATGATTGACTGAGACAGTTTGGACAATAAGCCTCTTTTTATTGTAATTCAGTTTTAGACAGAAGGCCCTGCAGTCACTCTGTACCGCGTTTCATTCATTCGAATGAATTCTACAAAGGAAGTGGGACACTAAAGAATGAGAAAATAGCCTTGGAGTCCCGAAACAACGCCACAGTTCAGAGTTTCTTCCTATATGCCTTGACAATTGTGTCACAGGCTTTAATATTGACCGGCTCTGTGTAACTTGATGCAAATGTGCTTTCGGATATACCAGCAATGAAATGAATATTCTCCTCAAGTTGACTACGGTCGGCTGAAAATGACCCGTATCCTTTGAAAGGAAGAGCAGGGCAAGGGAGGAAGGAGGGTTGGATGTCCTTGCGCTGATGGTAGGGGTGGGGGGGTGGGTTGAAAGGGCTTTTTATTCACAGAACTCTCAGTTTAAGCTTCTGTTTCCCATTATTATATTCTCATTCACCTTCAAGCTGCAGCCCCCACCTACACAGAGGAAGAGACAGACCTGGAAATACTCCACTGACCCCAGGTGCACCGAGTAGCCACTGTTCCCACAGGGTTCACAAGAGAATAAATGCACATATTGACACGCACACACAGACAAATTACAAAAACCAAGACACTTAAGGGGATCTAAATTAACTGGTAGGGGTCCTGTTAAAATAACTTTTCAGGTGCACACTGAAAAAAAGATCCACTGGTCTTCTCCACTGGTGCTGGCTTTCATTTATGAAATGCCATTGATATTTTTATTTGTGTGAGCACGCAGAGCAGAAATGATGAATAATTGTGAGGTTTCTCTGTTGTCAGAAACATCAGGAGTCATAAAGTGCGTTTACATGCACTTAAGACATTTGATTTTGATCAGACTAAAACCGCCTTTTGTATCATATAAAGTGTCATATAAAGACATCCTCATTAACCAAAACCATTGTTAGTCCAACTTCACAAAAATGAGACTTGACTGACCTAGATGAGCTACAACTGTAGCTTGACTACACACATGAACATGAACATGAAAAAAAAGAAACATGCTGCAGCTCGATTATTCATGCATGTGTACATAAATTAGCAAGGTCATCTAGTCTAAGTAGATATTTTCAGCAACGTGAGATTGAGTCCAGCTCTTTTTATTTCCTGATCGCCATCTCCCCATTATTTCCTGTCTCTCCTTGTCACTTAGAGTTCAGCATGCTGTGTATGCAGCATATGGGGGTGTTACAAAGAAAACTGTAACTAAGGAACCAGCAGCTGAAGTCGAGAGTAAAGAACGTGTGTGTAGACAGCTGTGTAGAGCATGTGAGTGTACGTATCTGTGCTGATCTGGCTGGGAAGGATCCCAGCACTCTGCGACGCAGATATGACTTCTGGGGGCTTCTTTTCAAATAACCAAAACATGAAGACCTAACACAAGCATTCAGGCCAACAGGCTTGCCCTGCTTTATGTTTTAACATAAACATGTATGTGTGTTCTGGGTACACCCTCATAATGACCAACGATGAGTGGGAGCTCAGCTAACAAAACATGACACGGAAGAGGACATGACAAAACACAACAAGAAGCCAACAAAAAAAGCATGAACAAAATATGGCGGCAAATGTTAAGATGAGATTATATGGCAGAATGAGTGAAGCAGTGAGTAAGAGATAAGAAAAGAATGAAAGGGAAATGTGTCATTCTGTTGAATGCTTGTGAAAGCATGTCTATGTATTTTATTATAGTGCTTTATTTAATATCACAGCATACATAATAAATGCTCTGGAGTCAGATACACAAATGATTAGGCAATGTTTTACCTCACTATCGGAAAATAACCTGAATTATTACTAAACGCAACCTTCAGTACTGTTTAAATTTTTTTTTAATAAAGTTTAGCATTATGAATGAATCAATCAATCAATCAATGAATGGGGAATTCAAGACTCACGCATGCATCTTGTTGAATGCTCTGAAGGATGTGTTTAGCAGGCACTAGGAAGTCAATGATGTAGCGCAGCCCGTCCCCGCGGTATGTTGTCTCGACCACGTCTAACACCTGGCAGAGCACGGTGGCCGCAGTGGCTTCAAATGGAGGGTAGAGAGCGGAGAGCGTGCTCTGGATACAGCTGTCCAGAGATTCAGAGTCCTGCAGAGAAACATACAAACACTTAGAGGAAGCACTAAAAACCTTCTTAATTACATTTTTTGGTTACTGAACACTAATACAAACAATGAAAATCCTAGATGATCTCATGACGCAACAGGTCATCCTAACTGCTTGAAACCCAATATGCTGCCCATCAAAACATCAAGATGGCATTAAGTCCTACAAAGACACATTGACTGACACACTTCTCAGGAAGTGAATCACCCAAGCCTGGTCTTGTCTGTCAATACTCAGACCAAGCTTTTTTTTCTGCAGCGTCCACACGTGTCCTGAAAGCAGCTGATCAGCATCCCTGGTGGTCTCCATCAAGAACCTTTCACTCTGAGAAGTTCACAGAAGAACAGCAGCCGACGGTGAAACCTGACTCTTAAAGCCAGAGCAGGGAGCGACCAAAATGCAGCTAAAAATATCAGGCGCTCCACACTTTAGGAAATAGGCCTCTAGTCTAACTTTACTGTGTCTATTTGCACTTCATAAGCATGAACTCTTCCTCCGCCGTTCACACTTTTGAGGTTGAGCTTGGATAGTGTTCTTAATTAATGAGTTGTTGGTTAATTGATGTTAATCTTTTAACCAACTGAGCTTATTGATTCTCTGCTGATTAGTCAATATTAGCATAAATGCATTAATTAATCATGCAAAGAGATGGAGAAAATGTTTGTCCATACATGCGAGTCCCTGCATGTCATATCACGTCTGCAACACAAACGTGCTCCACTGACTTACTTGAAAAAATAAAATGGGCTCAACATAATCAGTTTTGAAGAATTTCTTTGTAAATAAAGATTATGTTCACTGCAAACAGTATAAAAATCTACTGTCAATCTTTTATGATCATCTCAACCAACAATCATGTCAGTGCTCGCTTGGCTAACATGCAGGCATATTCACCTGAAATCTCACCGTGACCAGTGTGGACTTGAAGTACCCCGTGCCTTTGTCTTGTTCACAGTCATCAAGTCTCTTATAAAAGACTTGTCACACAGCATTTCTAATAACTTTCACCATGTGGCCCTATCTTAACTTTCTCTTGTTCTCTATAAAATACATTAAAACATTATTGAATTGTTTATTTTCACAACCATTCTTTTCCAGTATAGTATCAATAAACTCATTGTACAAATGGCATCCAAACCACACAACTGCATAAAGCAGCTCTACCCTACCAAGTTTCTCATGATGTACTACTTACAGTACCACCACTTATGACCTCACAACACTACTCAGGTTACTAAATATCAAAAGTTCAGTCAAGCATATACAGTGACTGAGGCCTGTCAGCTAGGAGAGATGGATGAGAAATTCCGATACTGCTTTAAAGACTTGTGATACCTGTGCAGAGACTGTATATGCTTATGCAAATTTGGAGATTGTAATTTAGGGTAAGATTGTACCGATATATGACATATTGGAACTATAGCAGAGCCAGAGTTAAAGTAAAAGTTAAAGTAATGTATATATTTATGTTGAGAAAAAGATAGGAAACATGGCGCATTTGCTAGCTAAGCAGATGGACAGGTGCACTGTGGGTAGATATTGTAATTCCACCAGCATTAAAGAGAGGATAAGAGATTAGTGAAGTCATGTAGGAGGACTGAGAAAGACCTTCTTGCATACAAAACAGTAATAGTCACAAAAACAAAGTAACAGAGAGGTTTCCAAAAGGGGTATGAGGACCCAGCCACAAGCATCAAGAGATGATTGGGACACACAATGAAAGAGACTAAAGCAATACAAACTCATTGTTACATTTTAAAATTAGAAATGACATTTCTTGAAAATCATGACGGGAAAAGCAACTAAACTTTATGTTGAAAGTCAGGCTACACAAAACCAATACTACAAACACAATCTTCATAGTTTAAGTTTAAATAATCCATTAAAGTTAATGACTGATAGAGTTCAGCAAAGACAATTCATAATTTTCTCAATATAAAGGGAAGACTAAAGGGAAGAAGCAGGTTAAGTAGTTATATAAACATAACACTAATTAAAATTATAAAAATAAATGCCGTAAAGAAAAAGTGAAATAAAGATGTACAACACTAAACTGTAATATTTTTTAATTTATTTATTACAAAAGAAGTGTCAGAGGTACATATCAGCTTAGAAAGGAGGGCTTTTGAATATTGTCACAAACAGGGGTTCTATTTATATAGCCAATTAAATTGTGCATGCATGCATGCATGCGCGCGCGCGCGCGCGTGTGTGTGTGTGTGTGTGTGTGTGTGTGTGTGTGTGTGTGTGTGTGTGTGTGTGTGTGTGTGTGTGTGTGTGTGTGTGTGTGTGTGTGTGTGTGTGTGTGTGTGTGTCTTCACTTAGGACGAATGTGCTGTGCCATATTGTTATCAGTGCAGTAACCCAGTCAGCCTGGGAACTGAGACTCCCCCACACACATCTTTGGCCACCTGAAATAACACAAAGTATGGAAGTGTGATCATTCTTTGACTCACATTTTGAAGCTCAGGTAAGTGTGCTTATTTTATGCAGATCTCATACATTGATTCATATATGGAGCTGTTAGAACACATACATCCACCTTGTCTCTCTCCAGGTTTCTCCACTGAAAATATTTTGTGATGTCTTTAGATTTAGCTATGAGCAAATAAAAGAGAGTAGTGTCTAGCTTCAAGAACGAGGAGTTCTCAACCAATTATGTCCATTGAGATTTCGAGATGATTGAAGGCAGCAGGATTTTTTTTTTTATCTGGCAGCAGGTTGGCCTTGAGAGCAGGAGAGAGAGGGGTTCCTCTCAAACAGTTTCAACTGAGGTGCCAAGAAGGCATCAATCAAAGAGCAGGCTCTGGAGCTTGGGGAAAAGCTCTCTTGAGGCCCACAAAAATCCTACAGACTCTCCAATGAATAATGTATAACATCATTAGGACCCCCATTTAAACCCGCACAGTAACACACACCACCCATCAACATAAGCAAAAGCAATATCATTTTCCCAAGAGCCATCACTCCAGCTAAACTGAGCAGAACAGTGTCATGGCATGTTGATTAGAGTAGGTTTCATCTACTTGTCATGACAAATGCTCAGTCATGAGTCTGACTGCCTGTAGCGTGTTGACCCAGGAAGGAAGAGGAATCAATGCAGACTTCCTGTCTCAAATAGTGTAAAAGCAAACATTTCCCAGAGAAAGTCAAATATTCCAAATTCCTTCTCCATTTTTACCTTTTAAAGGTAAGAAGCTGCAGCTTAAGCTTTTCCTCTGTGTCGGTGAGCTGAATGGGAGACCCTAGAAGGGCCCAGTCTGAAAGAGGAGAGGGATTTACTGTTAGTCTACAGCAGACGGCTTAATTTCCTCCAGATCTGAATGGCCACACAAGCCGCTCATCCCTCTCCCTCTTTTTTATCACTCATTTTGGTCTTTTCTCTAAAGGCATTAGTTAGACAAGTTGGAAAGATTTGGGTCTACAATGGTATCATTCTGCAAAGATCCATAGTCATGCCTACAGGATAAACACTGCGCCTCATGAACTCGTACCACACTTTGTCAGAGATATTCTGTGGTTTTCTGAGTGTTTGTGGTTTGGAGTCCACATAGACAGGGCTGAGCAGAAAGTTATTTAGCATATTCTACAATGATTTTGGGCTGAATAGGCTCAAATCAGTAGCCTAGAAATCTAGACGCACCCTAGCGGCAGCAAATCTAATCTGCCCGTGAGTGTCGTCTAGCAACTCTCAATACCCTTCTGAGCTGTAATCCCCAAACTCTTGCCGGGCCAATCACATCGTGTATAGAGTCGGTGGGCGGGGCCATAATGATGACGGCCGAGTTACGTTTGCATGCTTGTAGTAAACACAGAAACTGGCGAACGTCTGTCTTTCGAATCAGCTTTGACCATGACTCTGGAAGACTTGGAGTTAAGATTTTCTCTGAGAAAAGAACAAACGGCACTGAAGTCATTCTTAAAAAGGGAAGATGTGTTCTGAGTTTTGCCGACCGTATACGGCGAATGTTTAATCTATCAACAAGCTCTGTTTCACCTTCGTTGCTGTGGTTGGTTGTAGCTTGACGGATCATGTGACACTGAAGACTTGAGTTATGATGCTGAAAATTCAGCTTTGACGCCACAAGAATAAATTACCTTTTAAAATATATTTAAATAGAAAATATATTTTACATTGTAATATTTTTTCCACAATATTACACCCTTGGTGAGCATAAGACACTTAATTTATAAACATAAAATTAAAATAAAAAACCCTCCAAAAGTTTTAGCAGTGTACTGTATGCGTTCTTAGTTTGCATTCTTCAGGTACAGTGTGTTGTGAGAGAATGCAAAAAGAAACCATTCTGGTGGTGGTTGATTGTGACATCCAATTTTCATCTTCTACGTTCATGAATGTATTGTTTATAGTTGGAACTGTGAAATCATGCCTGGTTACTCTTATTGACTGCTGAATGTATTGTTTCCTAAAATATTTAAGAAGTGAACATTTGAAGCATGTTTATGCACTTAAACATTAGAATTCTGTGGAACTTTTTTTAAATGTCACAAAAATGGTTTAGTCTGACTGAAACTACCATTCTGATGTTTAAAGTTGAACCAACAGACTAATGTGCTTGTAAATCTGCTTCATCCAGCATGCCAACATCTTCATCGGAATACATCTTGTCTTAGCGTTGTGTGCTTGTTTCAAAAGCCACGGGATGTGCATTTTATCCTTCAAATATTAAATTATACATTGTGGATGTAATTTGCAATTGACAGATGAACACTATGTTGTTTTTTGTTTGTTGAAAAATAATATCAAAATCTTGGCATGCAAGCTGAATCTAACCATTTCCCCAGCATGTGACAAACCATCTAATAGCAGCTGTCTGTGTCTAGGGATGTCGTTAGGAGGAGTGTTATTTACGGCATGGGCTCTTTTCACTAATGATAATCATGACATGAGAGTGCACGGTACACGGCATTGTTAAATCAAGCCTGTCCCCTTTTAAGATGACAGCTTGGCCTTTGGCTGGACAATATTAGATTACTTAAATTAAGCATCTCTATGGGTCACACTCTTGCTGGTGTAATCAAATCAATTGTATCCGTCTCCAGAGAATCCCTCTGTTGCCTGTTTAACTCCTACAGGACAACATTTTAAGGAAAAGATGGAAAAATATGTTTGAAAAGCATTGTAGTGGAACATAAAACTATGTTTGCATGTGCAGTTATGCTACAGTCTTCATCATTCTGTCCAACTATAAATAACATGGTAAACTAATTTAAGAATTAAATTACCATTTATCGCTGTTTTTAAGTGCACAACACCTTGGCTAATTGTAGTCTGACGTGCATGCAGATGAAGTGGAACTACAAAAAATGATGTACATGTTTGCCCGACTTCACATAACTTGACTGGCAAGATTTAGACTAGAGCATTTTTAAAAGATAAATTACTGCTTTAGTCTGACTAAAGTCTGAGAGGTACTGCATAGGTTAGTGGTCGGATAGACGATAGGAATGCGAGACGTTCAGACTTGTTCTTAAAAACTGCCATCTGACAAAGAACCCTTGAAACCCAACATGGAACAACATAACTAAAGAGATAATATAATGATAATCTATTAGAAATGTGGGTCAATTTAAATGAGAAGAATAAGAGAGACCTTGTTCTTTGAACAGCATTTGCGTAAAACTGCAGCTGAGCTCTAACAGATGTGTAAGGTAATAAGACACGCATCCAATATGTGCAAAGGCACTAAAACACACACACAGACTCTGAGAGACAGCGTATGGCAGGGCAGAACACTGGGGACCTGAACTTTCACCCCAGCACAAGTGACAGAATGAACCAGCTGTCTATTAGGGCAATGCAGTGAAAGAGAAAAGAGTGACAGAAAAAGAGAGAGATGTAAGCTAACCAGAAGAGTGAACAAATAGTTCCATTTCCAGTGTTTGTCCTGTCCCAGCTGATCAGGTGACCAGGCAATTGTACATGAGTGGCACAGAGGTTTAAAGGGTGGAAACTGGTAGGGCACAATGTGATGGCGGTATATCAATAGAGAATTATGAACACAAAAGAGGTATTTAAACCTCTCGTTTTCTCCCCCCAAATCCCAATATAGACATTTCCCTGCTCTGTTGTCAACTGGCTGATAAGAAAAAGGTTTCGGACATTTAGCATCTATCGACTTCCCGGAGAGGTGAAGCAGCTGTTGCACCATGACACATCACTATAACAAACGACAGTCCAATGCTGCTGACCTCACTCACAGATCACTGATGAGGTCACATCAACCTGGAACACCTTCCAGTGCTCAAATATAGCTCACTAGAAGAAAAACACATTCAGGAAATATTTATCCACTAGCTCCCTACAAAAATGGTACCTGGATAGACATTTTTCCATTAAAATGGATCCCCAGAGAATTTTTTTTGCTTAAAAGAACAGGAAAGGACTGAGATTAGAGCTTAAATATGGAACCATGCTGTGGCTGTCAGCAACATTTCATTTATAACTGTTGACAGGGTTGATTTTTTTGGCATGGTACTTTATATCTTGTTTATAAAACATTTGCATTAAAGAGAATTTAAAATGTGGTCATCATTTACTCACCCTCATGTTGTTCCAAACCAGTGTGATTTGATTTTCTTTCTTTTGTGGAAAACAAAAGTTTATGGTCCAAACAAATAGTTGTCATTGTACAAAAACAAAAAAGAAAGCATAGAGATATTTTTCAAAATACATTGTTTTCCAGAGAAGAAATAGCTAAGATTCCATGATGGTGAGTAAATGATGACAAAAGTGTAATTTTGAGTGAATTATCACTAAGATTGAGTTATGAAAAACCAGAAGAAAAAAAAGCCAAGTGCTAAAACACATTCCTGGCATGAGTAAGGCCAAAAATGAGAGCTGTCTGACATTCCACAGGAAATCACACAAGTCATAACTGTTCAAACGGTCCTCAAAGACATCAACAAACCCTCCTAATGTGTTTAAAAATAATAATTCACATAGTCACCCAAATAGGCACAAGGTGTAAGTTTACAGCGATAACCGATTTGTCAGTCCAAATTGAAAAATTAAATGCTGCACCTTTCACTATATATCTGGTGTTATATGGTTATATGGACAAATTATATTTTATTGTGGGTGGAGCTACTCAACAGAAGGCAGCATAAATAGAAACTAAATGAATGATCGACAAAAATCTGGTTAGGACATGGTCAATTTAGCGGTGCAGAAGACTGCTTGAGAACTATAAACACTGTCAATTCTGAATCCCTGTATTATTTACAACTGTGTTGTGCAGATGTACAGATATAGGAGTACTGGAAAACAACTCTCAGATGGTGACAGCAATATATGGCATCAGATATAGAGATCTATCGCATCAGAGTTCTCTGAATGCTTGAAGAGTGGCAGCCTTTCAGACGGCCCACATGCTGGTCCAGAGGCGTCAGGCCAGCGCTCTGATTCACACAGCCACTGCACTGGCGTCAAGCTGTAAACAGTGTGCCTGAAGAAGCCAAAACTCATAAGAGGCTCTGTCCGTCTACATCTGTCGACTCAAAACAATCAAATGTTCTTCATTAGCACTATTTGGGGCCTACAGTCATTCTTGAATGCTTTGTAGAGTATGACCAATAGATGTGTGTTTGTGTGTGTGTGTGTGTGTGTGTGTGTGTGTGTGTGTGTGTGTGTGTGTGTGTGTGTGTGTGTGTGTGTGTGTGTGTGCTTTCATTTATCTTACTTTGAAATTAAAACAGAGAACAGATCAGCTCAATCTCTCGCCCAACTTACACAAAACATACACCAGCAGTTTGGAATGGGATGGTAATCTATTTTCTACAACACTGTGAGTTTTGATGAAATCACTGCATTAACAGTACCAGGTTTTATGGACATTTTCCATGGTAATACTACAGTGTTCTTGGAAGCACTTGGAACATCAACTCAGTTTCATGGTACAGGGGCTGTTGCTTAAATCCAATATAGGAAATACTCAAGTGTTCCTTCCTCAGTCCCAGGATATGGTATAAGAATATAGCAAATAGCAAAGTCGCAATGAATCTTTTCATCTATATTGTGACGTACATTGGAGTGAAACAGATTACAGAAGATAAATAAATAAATAAATAAATAAATAAATAAATAGAGGGCACTGGCTGTTGATTGGATTTTGACATTTTTGAGGTGTTTAACTTGATAATGAATGCCAGCTTCGAAGCTGATTGTGCAGGGGTTTAAGTGAACTAAATGACTGAAGAAGTCTGGCATACGTCACCTGAGAGAAGCCTTTTGTTTTCACAGAAAGAATAATTTATGATACTTGGGTTAAGCATGCTGCTTTTAACCAATTCAACTCTGCGTCCCACCTGTGGGTCCAATATTGCAACCATCATAATTATTCAAAATATGCTGCAGATCTGTGAAGAATATATTATAGGGTGACAACAAAATGAATATTTTACCTGAAAGTAACTTCTAACACAACTTTTCCAGCTCGACATAGTCTATCTATACAAAGTAAGCTATGATTAACCCAATTAATTTCCAGGCAAAATCATGTCTCTATTTACCATTTTAAAGAATCCCGAATGAGTGAGTGGCAGCTGCTAAACGATACACAATTCATTAAGGGGTCGGCAGCTTTTAGTTTCAAGTGTCTCCTCAAAATAAATCCCAACTAATTTGAATCAGTCTTTCCCTGAAATCCAAACCTGTAGATGGGACGCTATCTAAACCCACTGGCACATAATCAGTCAAATATACAACTCAACTCAAAATCTTAAGTCCTTGGGTCTTTGGGGTTAATCTCCAGAACGGTGTACAACTTCAGAGCGGCTGCATTGAGATCAAAGCCTATTCATGAGCCAAACACAAAAAAAACTCTGACTTTTGGCCCTCTGCCACTGATGGATTGAGTCCTTGGCTTGCCTCTACTATTGTGAAGCGAGACACCATTGGTTGAGAGCTGGATTGTGTGGAGACACTGTCTGGGGCTGAACTCAGCAGGATGTGACAGGGTAAGGTCATGTGGAAGGGGTTACATAAATTGGGGGTTGGGGGGTGTCCCTATATTTTCATTTGGCACAAGCAATGGGCACCAACTGTGAACATAAACACAATTCAGAGGATTACATGATAACAAAGTAGAGCCTATATTCTAGAAAATTCAGTTACCCTTTACCCAGCCTTTACATGTAGATTTTAACTGAACCTGGATGTGTTTCTGAGGGTAATTATGCAACTTTCTAAGTAAACTAAACAGGTCAGTTTGATGTACATTAGCACGTTTCTGCTAAAATATGTCTGAGTGTGAAAGGGCAGTGAGAATTCACCTAAATATAAGTGTTTACATGTCACTAAAACGTGTGCACATGTTTATGTATTATACTTATTTATCCTATTCATCTTTTGCTCTACAAATGGACCATTCATTTCCTCCTCAAATGCTCCACACAGAACGCTTTTCTTTCCTGCCTTGTGTGTTGGGATTACCACGTTATAGGAAAGAGACCCAAAGGGTGTGACAGCATTCTTGGAGCAACAAGAGCCACCAAAACAAGTTCCATAGCAATACGCTGATTCATAATGCAGTTATATTCCGTTTGAGAGTTCTGTTATCTGCTTTTAGAATATAACATCTCGGCACAACTTAAACCCAACAAACCAAACACCCTCCATAGAAACATTCACCTGTGGTTTTCACATGTATTTGGGTTTAATTTTTTTTTAATAATAGGTCAAATTGTATGTTGTGGAATCATCTGACTATGACGAATATGAGAAAATATCTATGCAGCAAATGACATTAAAGGGATAGTTCACCCTGAAATTAAATTAAAGCCATCTTCTACTCACCCTGCTGTTGATTCAATGCCCTATGTCCTTCTATCCCTTTCAGACCTCAAAAGCAGTCATTTTAAAAAATAGTTCTAGACGCGCTCCTTCCTATTACACCAGTGGATAGCGACCAGGGTAAAACAATACATAAATTATACAAAAGTATGATGCAATGATACATTGAGACGCGCTACATGGAAAGTGTCCAAGAGGCATACTATAAGGTTTTGCGAGAAATAAACTATTATTCAGTAAAAACTGTTAAAACACTTGAGCTCAGCCGTTACTCTGTGCACGTTACTGTAATAGTACGAACCAGGTACGAACCATCAGCATGCGCGGCGCTCATGCTCACACACTGTGGTCATGGCACCCAAGATAAACACACATGCAACATTTCGAGAAATCAGGTGCAGGCAGGTTGGAAAGGGTGGAGAAAAGTGTCAGGTCTGTTGTGTGATAAAAGAGAACCAGCAAGAATGAAAGGAAAGGTGTACAGGACAGTAGTGAGACCAGCGATGTTGTATGGTTTGGAGACAGTTGCACTGAGGAAAAGACAGGAGGAAGAGCTAGAGGTAGCAGAGCTGAAGATGTTGAGGTTCTCTTTGGAAGTGACGAGGATGGATAGGATCATGAATGAGTACATCAGAGGGACAGCACATGTGAAATGTTTTGGAGACAAAGTTAGAGAGGCCAGGTTGAGATGGTTTGGACATGTTCAGAGGAGGGAGAGGTAATATATTGGTAAAAGGATGCTGAGGTTAGAGCTGCCAGGCAGGAGGTCAAGAGGAAGACCAAAGAGGAGGTTTATGGATGTAGTGAAGGAGGACATGAAGGTAGTCGGTCTGAGAGAAGAGGATACAGAGGATAGGACTAGATGGAGGAAGATGATTCACTGTGGCGACCCCTGAAGGGAACAGCCAAAAGAAGAAGAAGGCTCAAAAGAAGAAAAAAAAAACGCCAATCTCGTCTTTTCTATAAGGTATTTGATAAGAAATAATGCATAAAACCTCCTGAAGTGAATATTGTGCACCGGTTATCATTACAACAGTGCGTGAGCATGAGCGCCGTGCCTGCTGACGGTTCGTACCAGTCATTACAGGAACATGCACAAAGTAACGGCTCAGTTCAGTGTTTTGACTAAATAATAGTTTATTTCTCGCAAAACCTTATAGTATGCCTCCTGGACACTTTCCATATATGGCGGGCATCTCATTATATCATTGCATCATACTTTTGTATAATTTTTGTAATGTTTTATCATTATCGCTATCCACTGCCTTAGGAGTTAAGAACAATTAAAAAAATTACTGCTTTTGAGGTCCGAAAGGGATAGAAGGACATACGGCATTGAATCAACAGAAGGGTGAGTAAAAGATGGCTTTGATTTCATTTCAGGGTGAACTATCCCTTTAAACACAATTAAAAGGTTGGAGACAGTCTGTGCTCATATTGTAACTTCAGTGTGAGAAAATGAAATGGCATGAAAATGACTGATGATTAAAATGAATGCCTCAAAGGAAACAAGTCAAAGCTTGATCCCATACATTACAGTTATCAGTGTGGTTACTATAGTGTATGGAGGAAGAAAAAATCCCTTAGCACTGATTAACATTCTCTTGCAATTCCATGTCTTGAGTTGTCTGTATGTAACGGTTCTCCCAAAGATGACCAGTGGACAGGAAGTTATAGGCGTGTAGGACAAAATTTATTTATAAATGTATTTTTGCTTATTTAAAGAGAATATTGTTTGTTTGTTTGTGTGTGTGTGTGTGTGTGTGTGTGTGTGTGTGTGTGTGTGTGTGTGTGTGTGTGTGTGTGAGGGTGTACTTAACTTTGAGGCAGTCCCAAGAACTATCTTAGTCTCGGGACTGCCTCAAAGTTAAGTAAACCCTCAGACAGACAGACAGACACACACACACACAAACACAAAATCTGCCTACTAGCAAAATAAAGCCACACATTTACAAACACATGCCTATAAATTAAATATTGTGGACAAGATGTTTGTTATTACTGTTGAGACCCCCTATTCATCAAAACCCTGCAGCTGCCTTCCTCACGAAGCCCCTGAAGAATGGAGCGGTGGAATTCTTCAGTCAAAAGTCATGAAATCTTCTAAGAATGCAGCTTTTCTCTGAAGGGTTAAAGTTTAACACATCAGAGCAGGCTCAGGAAAATCCCTCTTCCTGAACAGATCTATGGACAAAACTTAGACCTCACTAAAGCATCTGAGTAAACCTACTCTTCAAACACAGCTACTAGATAACCCAGTGACCCTTGGGCAAATGTCTCTACAGCGAGGTGAGCTGAATTAGATCGCGTCACTGCCAAATTGCCCAGATATAAAAAAAAATATATTTTAAAAAAGCAACAACAATGAAGGACAATAAAATACAAGGCTCCAGCATCTTGACAAGCATAGGTGGACTTGAATGAACGAGCAGGAGGCTAGTTAGTTTGTAAACGCATTCGTTTCCACAGTTACCTCTACTGCTATGAAAAGCTACAGATCACTGAGCCAGAGCTGCAGTGTTTCCTGAAAAACTGAACCATATGAAGTTTGGGGGATTGGATGTTTAGATTGACTTTGTAAATTGTACCCGGCTCACTCAATTACAAGGACAGAGCGATTGCTTACAGGACAAGCCCAGCAGCGCTCTTAGAGAAGATACACTTCAGGTCAGAGGAAGTGCCTCATAAAGAGTTAGAACAATGAATGTTTGTGGTTCAACAAGCAGATGTAGCACAGCGCAACCTGCTCGGAGCGTAATTGTGGTTTGGACTTATGAATGAGCATACGAGTGTACTAATGGCAATGTACTTCTACTCTAAACACTTCATTTTGCCCCTCTTTCCAGCTTACATTCTTTCCATCTGGGCCCATTTTCAATATCAACCTGGCAAAACACAGAAGACACGGCTAAATTGAATCCACACATGTCAGTGATTTCAAACACGATGGAGATGAAAAAAATATGGTTCCAGATGAAACATATTGCCTTCATTCTTCACCTTCAGGGCAGCAGTCACCTTTAAGAGAGTGAAAGGCCAAGTGTGTTGCACTCACATACACACTTCCCTTCCTCTCTGCATGGCTGACCTCTTTATAGGCTCGCTGAGATGTAAAGGAGAAGAGTGTAATGCAGAGAACAGCTGGCGTGACAGGCCTAAGCGCACACACACATTTGGAAGACACCGATAGTCATGAAGATAGGTCACACACAGACACATTCAAGCCGACTCTGTGAAACCTACAGAAAAACAGCAGGACGCAGTCAGCTCTCAGTGGAATATATATTAATGCTGAATCCACAGTTTCACTCCCCTCGACTGCTTTACCTGCGTCAAGGACATTACAGACCACCAACACACACTCTGACCACGGTTCTGTTCACATAAAACACAGATAACCAGCAAACTTCAACACAATACAGATGTTCCCACTTCTCTTCTAGTATACTCATCCTCACACTGTTGATTTACATGCAATCAGCAGTACAGTAAAACTCAGTTAAAGTCTCCCCCACTCTCCCACCCCTCCCCCGTCTCAACCCCCTGTAAGGTAAAGCCATTAGCACCTCTAAACTCCACCGCTGTCTGTACTCACCATGCTGCAGGATAATTGTCCCTCCCTTCATTAGATTCATTTTCCAGTGAGTCCGGCGGCGTCCTGTGCCGCGTTTGTATGTGGGTGTGCGTGCATGTGTGCTGAGTGGACGAGTTTGTGTGTTGCTCACTAACCCTTCCAAACTGCAGGTCTCCGACACACTGACACACTCCCCACACACACTGCCGCAGCTCACGAGGTAGAGACCGCCCCCTCACTCTCTGCCCCTCCCCTCTCACACAGCCTGTCTGCCTGTCACTCGGAAAGTTCTGGACACACCCACAGCTCAAAAGGCCCTCCCCATCACACTCTACATAAGCTGGAACAAAAAATAGGGGGAAAAGTGTCAACACTAACATGCAATCTACACATTGAGTATGCAGTGCTTTACAATTAAAAGTATTAAAGGTATAACTTACCCAAATAACAAAAAGCCATTACTTTTCTTTGTGTAGATTTAAACCTGTATGACTATTTCTTTTTTCTTTACACAAAACATGACATTTTGACAATTGTGTTTTTTATGTCAATAGGCACTACTACATTTTTCAGTATATCTACTACTACAGAAGAAAGAAATTAATTTGTGTGTAAAAAAAAGTGTTTAAATTATGAATTTACATTTTTAGGTGAACCATCCTCTTCGTTTAAATTGTGATTGGTTTTTACAAATCTCAACAACAACAAAATTGGATCAGCTAAAATCATCAAGCCAGTTTTTCTATTTAAACGTGCAGTATGCAACTTTTGGCCACTAGGGGTCACTCATTCAAAATAATAACAACAGACGTACTTTGATGACGTCGGGAAAGTGCGTGGGCTCATGGGAGTTGTTGTCATTGTCACTGTCAACCAGCGAATCTGGCATCTCCAGCAGAAAACATGTTCACTGACAAGGTAATTGTTATATTACATCTCTATTACTGTTAAGTTTAGTTACGGCTTTTCACTTTGTATAATGTCAATCTAATGAAATAGCAGCGAGCTACCATTACTTAACAAACTTATCAGTAACGTTAGCTAATGTGTGAGACAGAATGTTGTGCGGGCGGTCGCTATGTCAACATACCTATAAGTTGGTAGGCTATGTTGACATATTAACCGCGCATCATAATTTGAGTTACTCAAATTATAGATATGTTGACATGGCATCCGTGATTGTCGAACATTCTGTATATCAACTGTTCAATAAGGAAATAAATTTCATTTAGTTTATCATTACCAACATAAAATAGTAAATGAGAGAACCAGCACCAGCAATACGTTGTTCATTGGAACACGCGCTGTGTCGCTCCCCACGTTCATCAATCATTCTAATAAACATTTATTTTTGGAACTCAGAGATATATGAATAATATGAATAAGTAGATCATTATTAAATCGATATTATATGTAGCTAGTATTAACATATAATAAAAGTGACGGTCACCTTGTGGCATATTACCTTATGAAGCTAACGTTACTTTCTCCAGCTACATATAAAACCAATAATAGCTAGTCCATCTGCGTTTTACACATGACATCATCGTGTCACCAAATATACGGATAGAAATATACTATCAGTTTTAAAAAGTCTCAGTTTCAGTCTCCAAAAACACAGAATCCGCCTGTTTGAAAAGCCGATGCAATACAAAATGTATACGTATTCAGCTAAACGCGTCTCAATGTGGTCAAGATCGCTATGCAATATGCAAACATACAGCATGTTATGATTATATGATTATTATGTTAGCTGAATGGTTACTTAAATTACCTGTTTATTAAAACGAAAGCGAGATCAGCATATCTCTCTGCAGTCCGAGCTTGTCACGAAGATTTCGCCATCTTTCAAAGGCTTCTCCAAGGTTTACACGTCTCTTGCTTCTTCTACTGTCCCAAAATCTTCTCGGGTCATTTTTTTTCACCCGTACGTTTGCGCTTTATTGAGCTGGCAAAACGTACAGGCAAAGAGTAGTCATGATCCATTATCATACAGACTTTTTTATACGGGTGTTCCCCTTATACTGTCAGTGTTCCTCTTTGAGTTTGGCGGTTACGCCGAGTTCCGTAGGAAGCAAGACGCAAACGTGGATATGACGTGAAAGACGGGCGACATAACGGAAATAAAGACACGGTCCGTGTCTTCGAATTAAAACATTAATTTCTCTGGATTTAGAAGTTAATTGGAACTGTCGGGATAATGTAAACACACAACTTTAAAAAATATATAACATAGATATAGTGATCTTTTATATTTTTTATGTTGAAACATTACATATTGTGCCTTTAAACTAAAACCCTGCGTCCCAATTTGCATACTATCCATCCTAAATAGTATTCGAAAATAGAATTAGTATGTCCCAAATTGTAGTATGTTGAAAAGTGGATTCCAAAGATACCCGGATGGTTTACTATTTCCGGTCCGAATTCGAAGTATGGATCGATGGGCACTCTAATGGCTGATATTGCCCACAACCCATTGCGAGTTGGACGAGGATTCGATTAGAACTACAAACGTGGATAAAAAGCGTTAAAAAACTACAAACATGACAGATGTGCGAGTTTGACGGTTAAGTAGAGAAGTTAAGATAAAGGGGTTTGAGTGACCAACTATCACTTTTTAACCTGACAAAAATATATTTATTCAGTGTTGGCCACATTATATTTCACCTGCAGCAGCATTGTGAACTTTTGTAATGACACGTTTGGCCACTAACATTTAAATGCATCATTATATTTAAACTGCAAACACATCAGGAGAGTCTCTGCATTAAAGACACACACACATGGCAGATCAACGAGCGGCAACATTTCTCTCCGATACGCTAGGAGATTAATCTGAATGTGGAGGATTTGAACTGTGACGAATCTGACGATGCCTTACAGGGCAGTTAAACGGTGATGGGATGCACATAACTAACGCCGCATTCACACGGGGCGTAGGCGTTAACGCTTGACGGAGGGCGTGGCTGAAGCTGGGTGCTGACGCGATCGTCATAGTGACAACAGCCAATCACATTAACTTACCGCTTGGACCAAAACACAACACAAAAAAGCGCCTTTTTATGACAGCTAGTCTGTAAGACGAAATGGATGCCGATTTGGTTGTATGTGTGAGTGCGATTGCCCGTGTAGTTGTTGTCAGCGCACTGCACAGGTGCACGAAGCTGTTAAGTACATTAAATCCTGAAAAAGCGCCGACAGCGGGAAGAATATCACGTAGTGGTCCAGGAGCTGCGTATGGATTTTTAACGGTCTATGGTCTGGATGGTTCACGGAGCTGTAATGAACGCAATTGGCTAGCGTCTGCTGTAGGATATTTGCATACGGCGATCTGATTGGATGACGCCTGCGCTGGCGCTTGAAAAGTTGAGAATTCTTCAACTTCTGCCGCTTGCAACGCGAGTGAAGCGCCGCGACGGAACCCACAATTCAGTTCGGCAACGGATGATGTCACCCATTCAAAGTAAATGGGAAGCGTTAACGCCTACGCCCCGTGTGAATGCGGCGTAAGCGACAGAGTCCGTTAAAGAAGGTGAAGTAGTATGTCCCAAAGCTTGCATACTTTTCTGCTACACACTCAAAAGTATATACCTTTTCTTCACAAAAAGAGTATACTTTTAGGACTTAGTATAAGTAGGCGAATTGGGACGCAGCAAAACTATACAAAAATATGTATTTGAAATTAAGCTGAAGTAAAATATAAAAATTATATGAAAAACGTAATGTTGCTTGGTAACTAACATAAATAAGTACTACATTTACTAAAAATTAGCTATATAACAATAAAGCTAAATAGAAATGGTAGAAATGACAAAAGCACATTAAAATTACTACAACTTAAACTATAATTAGAATGTAAAGTGAAAATATTAAAATAAATCATATAAAATCACATCCAACTGAACTGACTTATACTTTAAGTGACATTAACTGACTAGTACATGATTATATGAGTGGAAACAATTCTTTTGAATTCAAAACATTTACCAAAATACATCATACAGTCGAATTTAATTACTTGTAAGAACAGAAATGAGTCAGGAACGTTTACCACACAGGGCTTTTAAAAAGGAAGCAGATTTTCACTACATACACCCAGAGACTGGCTCCCTGCTGACACAGTGAATAGACACAGAGCTCTAGTGGGAGGAGAAATGCTGTCCAAGATGAGTGATTGACACTTGATCTGCTCGCCACTGTGTAAAAGCTGAGAAGGGGCCGACAAGGAGCAAGACAGACCGTGAGGGGTAAAGTGAACATGGGGCAGAGTGGGGTCAATGCCTCAGTCAAATGCACAGCTGCTCTAAACTGCATTAAAGCACCTCAAATTTAATTTGAATCTTAAAGCACAGTTTTAACTGAAAAATGTATTAATTATTTGTACCTCAGAATCCATTTTCTCTCTTTTTAGAATTCGGAATGCCTCTTTCCATCTGCAGTTTTTCCCCCCGACCATTACACTGCATATGTATTTTTATTAAATAAGGATGCCATTTATTCCTGATGGAAAAGCTGAATATTTAGCAGCCATTGTGCCAGTCTTCAGTGTCACATGATCCTTCAGATATCATTCTATAGATATATTATAATATGCATACAAATGTAACTCAGTTGTTGATAAACTGCCAGATATGAATGGTTCAATGTAACCTGGGTTTAAGCAATTTTTTAACCAGCTCCTTTTAATGCCATCTTGGATATTGATTTTCTTAAGTAACATTGACAGGACTCCAATCAATAATTGAACCACATTCAACAAGTATATAAATCAAGT
Organism: Pseudorasbora parva; assembly: GCF_024679245.1. NCBI lineage: Eukaryota > Metazoa > Chordata > Actinopteri > Cypriniformes > Gobionidae > Pseudorasbora > Pseudorasbora parva. Next base: position 39,738,106 of record NC_090172.1, read on the forward strand.
TGAAAAAGTCAACAATTTCCCCTGCTGGAAACCGCACGGGAAGCCCTGAAACTCAAACATCTAGCTTTTATTTGAGCCCTTTCTGCAAGAGCACATAGGAGACTTCCCAGCTTGGTACCAAGCTGAACATAAACCTAAACGCTGAAATAAGGTCTTACTAATTTGAGTACACATATGTGGGTCTGTGTGTTTAAGTCATCACTGGGTTGGGTTTGTCTATTTATATAGGGGTTCAGCATAAATAGAGTCTGTGCATTGTACGACCTTGTCTAACTAAAACGCTCAATGTCAAGTATGTGACCATTCCTAAATTAAAATATATTTACTTTAAACCAGGCATTGTAAAAACACATGTTCCTTTGGCTCTAGAGCAGGGGTCTTCAACCATTTACAGGCCAAGGCTAACTTGATGTATAGAGAGATCAGGGACCCCTGGACCAGGGAGCCCTGTAGTGTATAAATAAGTCGATGCCAAAGAACAAAAAGCAATGAAAGCAGACTTCTTTTTTTTTCGTCTTGCGTCACTTGCGTTCTGGGACAAAAAAAGTGCTATTGAAAACATAGCAAACTACTGCCGACTGCCAACCAGTACATGCGTTCTGCACCTGTGTGTAGGAAATAACTGTCTATATCAGCAGGTATATTCTATATTCGTCATTCAAAAATGGGAACAAAGCAGTGTCTGCTTACCATTTTGAATGTCTGTTGTAATGTTGATCACTTTCTTCATTCCAAGTGGCTCATGTTATGAAAAGTATTCAAGTATTAGAATTCTCAGGTAAGATGATGTAAAGTTAGAATAGCCTTCTGTCTGTGCCATCCTGATTTCTTCGCTTGCTTTCATCACTTTCGCTTTTATTCTTGTGCACTGACTTGTTCTTAAAACTGAACAGCCAATCGGAGTGATCTCTCTCTCTCTCCGGTGGCCCTGATGCTGATTCTACATATTGAGTCGGTTCGTTGAACTGCTGCCGACGTGTGGAACACACTGCAAAAACTAGCTCGACAGACTCTCATGGACAGCCAGACGTTGGCCAAATAGCATTAGTACAGTACCATATTAATCTATTTATATTGTTGTGATGTTTACAATGCAAAAAACATGTTAAAACGTAATTACTGATGTAGAAAGTAGCTGTACATTTTACTTTGTACTTTTAAAACATCTTAAAAAAAATTAACATCATACTTTAAATGTGGGCTGAGCTTTTTTAAGCTTTTCCTTTATTTAATATTTTAAACATTCAATCATTAAAATAAACTATGAGACGAGACTACGCTACTGACTACCAACATCTGTATTGTGTCAAGACTGGCTTGCGCTGTGTTTAGTGTCCCCACTAGCAGCAGTTGCAGTGAGCGTTCCTTCAGCTCAGCTGCAAGTTACGGAGTTACTTTTACCAATTGTGTAAAAGTTAAGCCTTCCAAAATTCCTTCAAGGGATGGATTTAAATCCAATTTCTCAAACATACTAATTCAAAGGTGGTCTGGGACGCATTTCAGACGACACTGGATAAGTGTAAATGCACAATGTGTTAAAAACCACATATGTTAATTTTACTCCTGGTAAACACGTGAGAGCATGTTATAGGCTATATATATGACATGTTGTAGCCAGATTTGACAGCGCTACTGCAACCCGCATTAGCCACAACTGACTAAAGCCAGCCAACACGCAGATGTTTTCTCATATTGCAGTCTTTGATATTGATAAATAAGATACAGCTCATATGTCTCTTTCGTTGACGTTAAATGTGCATATAGTGCGGGTGGTGGTGATACTAAATGTTTAAGCTAACATTGTGATGCTTCAAGTGTTTGATATCGGGGTTTTATTATAGCCAAGACAAGTCCAAGTGTTGATTTGAGAGCATTGGGTTAACTCACTGACGGCTGCTGGCAGCTTGGTCATCACTTTAAAAAAACAAAAAACTTTTAACAATTAAAAAAAATTCTCCAAACAATTTTTCTAAATACCTTAATAAAAAAACGAAATGAAATATAACTACTTTGACATTAAAAACAAAACTGAACTATTTTAATGGCTGCAACAGTGTGAAATAGGGAGGATTTAAAAAAAATACAGGCTCCAATGGGACTATGGCCGAAAATTTTGATAAGCAGTCGGACGCGGGCCCTACACCATAGCTTCTCTATGTGCTTTGAAAGGGAGGGGTGAGCGATGGGCGGTTGCAATTCGCAACCTCGCAGCTAGATGGCGCTAAAATTTACACAGTGCACCTTTAAGTGAACTAAATTAAACAATGTAAAAATAATACTGCAGTGCTGCCATGGATAACCTACTCATAATAACCTATCCTATTCTTACCCTATCATATTTTTTAATGGGCAGAGTGGAAGCAGAAGGAGTGTTTAAGAAAACAATTCTGATTGGTGTCACCAGTAAGGGACTTACACACTTTAAGATTATTTGAGAAGTTGAGGTGCAATAATAAACCTCTTAGCAGGTACCTCATGGTGAAAATGGGCTGGACTTGAAAGAAGAGGTTAAACACAGGGGGACCAGGGGGAGCCAAAACACTGCAGTAACTGGAACATGCATACTTGCATTCCAGCTGCACACTAGGAAGGCATGTACGAAAGATTCCTCAAAAAAGATCAAATTACTGCCATGCCAGAAACATTAAAAATGGCATCTAAAAATTAAAACAAACCATTTTGAAACCGAGAAGAGAAGCGAAAGCATGACAAATGTATTGTGGCAAGGTGGACGAGCGACACCTGTGAAGGGCTAGAAAGGACCAGGCCTGGACTTTGTTATGTTTTGTTTATGTTTTATTATGTGTGTGCGTGGCAGTCTTCCGTGAGGTGCTGCCCACGTTACTTTCGTTTTGTTTATTTATTTGATTAACGTCTTTAAAATGTTCACCGGTTCCCCCCTCCTTCCTTATTACGAACTTTGCTACATATATGTACTTACATTGTATCTTAAATATTTGAATTTATATTTACGAAAGCATTTACAGCTTAGTTGTAAAACAGTCAAAAAATTGCAACTAATGTCATCCATTGTTTCCCTAATAAGGATTTAATTTTTCATCAAAGTATGAAATGAGTGTTGTATATGTTTAACTTAACATAATACAAACATATTACAATTTCCAGATGTGTATTTTGTGCATTCCGTCTGCCCCTGTAAGACTTTAACCATTTTTGACACTGATATGTTACCTTGTAAAAAGACAAAAATGATCTCATAAAGTCCACACAGTCACTGTATGGCAGGAAGAGGAAAGAGGAAAACTTTGTTTTAGTTACTGTTGTTGTCAGGGAGAGTGGATATTCAGCCATGGGGCAAAAAGCAGTTCTTGTGTTGCACCCTTTGTTAATGGCTCATTATATGACTCAAGGCTGTCATCAGGAGTAATACTCAGTTCCTGTGTGTGTGTGTGTGTGTGTGTGTGTGTGTATCACAGGCTATACAAGCAGAGCAGAGTTTGAGGTAAAATAACCACTGGGCTGCTCTACAGAGATGCTCTGGCTTCAAGACTGCAGAAATCAGTCCGTGTAAAGTGAAAAGGAGCTCTTATACTGAATGTAATCGACTAGCCATTATATCCAAATTAATCAAATTGAGAACAACAGGAAAATATTATTTTATTCACATGCAACTGGATCAGTTTGAGGCGAGAGGACTTGTGTCCAGAGGAAATATCAGAAGCTCATACACCTTTACAGTAGGTTCTTCCAGAGTATCTGGCAAGGAGAAGGACTACCTCTACAGGCCAGAGTGAGCGTGTACTTGATGTTATGTGATGGAGAGGTCTGATAACATAATGACTAAGCAGCATAACAACATTCAAACAACAGAAAGAAGGATGAAAAAGTAAAAGGAAGCAAGGAAGGAATGCGGACAAATGATCTCTACAGCTGTTTTCTTACCTTTAATGGCCATAAATGAGGAATACTTCAAACCTCTCCAGGCATACCAGAGATAAGAATCAATGTGTATGTGCAACAGCCCAACAGGCCCAGGCTTAAGGGAGCCAGCAATAAACTAGAAATAAACTAAAGCCCAAAGTATACTTTGGTCACCTACGTACTGTCCATGTGACTTAATTTTCATCATCAGGAGGGCCCGCGGATGTCCGTGCACAGCCCAATTTTGCAGGATGGTGCACGTTCAACAGCACATGAGTGACTTGAGCACTTGGAGGAAAAAAAAGTCCATTAGGGAGTGTGCATGTGCCGAACGAGCATGTGCTCTCAGTGCTCACTGCCAAAGGAGTACACTTTGAAAGGCTCACACGCTCAACTGTGTGTGAGACGGAGTAGAACGCGGAAAATGAAGTATAGCTGGGCCTTAATGGTGCAACACATAAACACCTAGATCCCTGAAGTACTGTACTCAGACTAAATATTTCACTCTCTTGTTAATGTAAGCTGCAAATCTCAATCATTGTGTTTTAAGGCACCCAAACAATCTCACAAATGGTTTTTACTCACCAACTAATAACACCAACCAGTAAGGAGTATAAGGAGGACCAAATACTTATCCTTCTTTAAGCTATACTTTAGTCAAATTTAGACTATGCATCTCCAAATGAACGTCATACTATCCATACTACTCTTACCATTTCTGCCATATCTTTACATGACAGAAACAGGTAAAGTAGTACAAGAGAGAGCCCTACTGAATATAGCCATTATCCTTGCAATTCCACATTAAAAAACAGCTTGCATCTGGAGTCAGTGAAACAAAGTGATTGTTGAAAACATGACATTACTTAGTGCACCTTTACAATGACTTATTACTTTTTTGCTTCCACACAAAGACACTCTAAAGATTTACAAACATAAATGATGGAAAAACAAGACCGTCTGTCCTGCTCTGCTTCTCCAGAACGCAATCTGATTAAGTGATTAAACATGAAAAGAGATGCAGTTTGTCTGGCAGGAATGACTAATGCACTGCTGATACTAGTTAACCTGAAACCCCCTGAGAGAGAGAGAGAGAGAGAGAGAGAGAGAGAGAGAGAGAGAGAGAGAGAGAGAGAGAGAGAGAGAGAGAGAGAGAGAGAGAGAGAGAGAGAGAGAGAGAGAGAGAGAGAGAGAATTAATAACAGGTGACTGATCAAAACTGGACATGCTTGTTTTTTATTATATATTATGGGTGGACAAAAAGCAGCAACACAAGTACAACCTTAAATCATGAGAGGAAAACAAACTGGTGCAGAGTGCTGGAATAAACACTTGTGTGTTCCCATAACAATTTGTGCCAATATCTGTCGAGGGAGGTGAGCATTATCCACCAAAACCAACAGAGATGCAATAGACAATCTGAGCTCCGCCCATAACAGCAATGAAAACAAAGATTAAAGGGGTACTTCAGCGCTGGGAAGATGAATCTGTATTTAAACTGGGTCATCAATGTAGTAGAAATGTGAAATTATTTTTGAATTTGGTGCCTTCTAGACTGAGAAAAGACAGAAAATGTATTTTTGTCTCATGGGGATGAAAGACTACAATTCCCAGAATGCTTCGCTGCCCTGTGAGGCCATTCCCAAAGCCACCAACTTCATTACTGTGACTGAGTTAGAGAAGACACTACAATTAAAAACTGAACGTGTGTGTTCAATATAATGAGTGAGTCACCGCGCGACTATCACAGCACTGAGCACTAACTGCACGAGTGAGGAGAGCTGAGGTAATCGCGACTACACTCGCGGCATACATTCACAACGCGAGTTAAGTCTGGCGCGTTTCAGTTCATGCCTTTGCAAGCTTAACTTTCATAGAAATGAATTTGAGAAGTTAAAAGACTTACATTGCTCACCATAGCTCCGTTTAAATGATCCTGTCTGCAAGCTGAGCTCTCCCTGCAAGCTGAGTGTTATCTCCCATCCCCCATGCGCGGATTCAAAACATGCGGAAATGGCTCCCTCTGCTGGCTGTAGTCTTTAGCCTTTGGCCAAACATTCCTCCTATGATGCAAAAATCGTCAATTTGCATCATAGGAAGAATTTTTCCAGAAATAAAATGCATAAATCTCTTGTCTCAGGGGGATATGAGGGGGGAAAGCACAATAATTTGAATATATTTCAGGGTTTCTACTTATACAAAGCCATTTGCTAATCGCTGAAGTAACCCTTTAATGAATGGCAAACACGTGAGGTTCACTGAATGAATATGCCATGTGTTTTCATGTGCTGAAAAAAGCTGAGAGAGAATGAGCATCAATGAAGAAATAGTATGTTTTCCTTCTCAAAAGGAAAACAAAGTAAGAACCATCATAGATTTCAACAGTTAAATACATACCTACATACCTATGAATCCAGGTGTGCTAAAATATGAACTTTGGGAAGGGTGTGCTTGCAGGAAAGAGATGCCTGCAGCAATTTTTCAACTTCAGGGAATTTCTGGCATCAAATACCTCCAAATTCAAGCTGCGACACTTGATGGACAGACACACAACTTCTGTTAACGTCTGTCTAACTTCACGTTAATCTGAGTGATTTGTGCTGAATCACAAGAGATGCTAAGAAAGATGAGTTCTCATTTTTAACAGAGGCCTTTATTCCTGCTAATTTTAAACCTTAATGATCAAGATCAGCAGAAGGACCGTAACACACCCCAAGCATGCACACACACACACACGGATTTCATGTTTAATGGGGACTTTCCATTTTCATTTTACATTTCCAAAAAACAATCACTTAGTAAGTCCCTAAAAAGGAAAGTCTGTTTACTTCACAAATCTGACATGAACCGTTCCATTTTTTTTCTTTTTCTTGTACTCAAATAGCGTTAAAAAAGCTTATTTCTTAAAACACTTATATTCAGGCTTAACAAGCCAATGTGCAGTCCTAAGTGTGAGTCTCATGTTTCTATTGGAACCGGAGCTTCTAACGGCATCTGCAGTGATGCAATGACTTTACCGATCAGCAACCAACTCTTTTACTTTAGAAGGCGTTACTATTCCGTCATATTGCACCTTACATTTTCTTCCATTCATAGGAATGAACCATTTTTCTACATCTACAGTCTTTGAGGACCAAAAATGTCCACACAAGAAAAAGGAATTTGGATGTTGCCATCTTTGTGGGGACATTTAAATTCCAAGACACACAAGCTCTTGCAATTTGAAAGGACTTTGACTTTGTCATCAGCGTAAGGGTGATGCTTTTCTGTTTGACTCCTAGAGCTTGTCTAAAATCAAATGGGTTTCAGTCCATTGTGAGAGAGGATTACCTCCAGAAAAAACTGTGACTGGCTGATGGCAGTACACCATTTTTAATATTTACTTTAGCTTTATAAATCACTGCTGCTCTGTGTGCATGTCAGCTACAACCTCAACAAAAACTAGATTCAAAATGTGCTATCATAATCATTCTACCAGCATCACATAAGACAAATGGATTTTACTAACTGTTAGACCGTATCCTAAAGTCATATCAACAGCAATGTAATTCTTTAGCATTGTTTACTTCTTGTTGAATTCAGTCAATTAAAATGGAATACAATTAATTTGTATTTTTGTGGGTCTACCAGGTTGCTCTAGAAGCGACTGTGCCATTTAATACGTGTGGCATCTGCTAAATAAGGACTTACTACTAAATCTCCTTACATCAGAGTAGTTCAGCTTCAGTTCCATCTATTTTAATCTATTTGTCCCACTAAGTGTCTAATGAATTGATGGTTAGCCACAGCTAGAAAACCTTTTGTAGACATAAGCACAAGTAATCCTCACTGAAAATAATAAGACATGTCCACACATGCTATTGCTAATAAGTGCACCTGTAGTCTGAATAGTTAAATAAAACCAGAGTACACACGTCTAATAAAACACTTAACAATGCTTCCTTTACAACCACGCTGAGGTAAGGTAAAAATCAACAAATGATGCGAGATGTCTTTAGGTGCTCCAACAGTCACCTATTGAGTCAATGTTTCTGTTAAGTATGACATAAGTAAACACCCTGAACACACTCAAATCATTCTGGGACACACAAGAGGTTTGCGGTTAAAATGAAACCTTTTGTGAAGGCAGAGAACTGAAGCGTTCATTATACAGAATGGTGTGTGGAGTTGTTTATTACTTTAGAAACAACAGACTCAAGCTGAACAAGTCAGTGCTACTTTAATATAGCTTACCCAGAAAGGAAAATTATCCCATAATTTACTCACCCTCAAGCCATCCTAGGTGTATATGACATTCTTCTTTCAGACCTCCTTCCATATTCAGCTTACGAAGAAAGTGTAATGCCTCTCACAGTTCAAAACGCTTGCTATGTCGAAGCCATTGCCATGTCAAGTTACGCATTTTTCGTAAGTTAAATATGCAAGATGGCCCGCCGGAAGTTAGATATTTTACTTTATAACCATCCCAGCATAGGGACCAATGTACAATAAATACAATATAACATCACAAACAAATGTCATAACCTATTAAAACATGTTTAAAATATTATTATAGACATTTTTTCAAATTACTTTTATATTGTTGTATTTTTACCGCATGTGTTTGTGAAACGAGCATAATGTTACTTATGCTTTGTCAATGTAATATGCCAGTTAAAATGCTGCAGGCTTTCTCCATGTCTTATCACTATTAACCGAAACAAATCGACAAATATTTAGTATCACAAGGCGGCACGCAACAAGCCTTTACAAACATGCGGACATCTGTTCAGTAAAGACAATAGCATGAACGACTCCTCTGCCACATGACCCTAAATACGCATGCATTTATTATTGTATTGTGTAAATTTATGAAAATGTACGTTATGCGCACGTATTACACTACTGACCTGGTATGCGTAATACAGCCTCTCTATTCATTTCTCAGATCCGTGTGTATGGGGATCATTTTGGCAACGTTGTTGTCTGTTTTTAGTACATTGTTGTCTCACTTTGTGGACCAGCAAAGTTACGATAGTTCACCCAAAAATGAAAATTCTGTCATCATTTACTCACCCTCAAGTTGTTCTAATTCCAAACCTGTACGAGTTTCTTTGTTCTGCTGAAAAACAAAAATATTTTGAAGAAATTTGTAACCAAGCAGATAGAGCAACCATTGAGTACCATAGTAAAGGGAAAAATACTATGGTAGTCACTGGTTGCTCTATCTGCTTTGTTACAAACATTCTTCAAAATATCTTCTGCAGAAGAAAAAAAACTCATACAGGTTTGGAACAACTTGAGGGTGAGTAAATGATGCCAATTTTTATTTTTGGGTGAACTATCCCTTTAAGGTTCAATTTTACCAACTGTATGTCAACTAGATACTGACACTGGATTATTTCATATGTGAACTATACATTTTAAATATTACGGTTATTGCCAATACCGGTATATTAAGACACCCCTAATTAACATGATAATGACATTGAATTTTTTTTAATATCCTGATATATCGTCAATACCAATATATCGCAACACCCCTACTACACACATTCATACTATATAGAACATATATTTATCGGTCTTAAAGTTCATACTCAGAGAGTATGCGATTTTGGATGCACCCAGACAAACTACATATAATTAAAGGGTTGAACATTATTATTAGGAAGTGGATTAGTAATGTGATTTAGGGATAGAAACTCACTAACAGGTGGAGCCCTGATGACTTCACTCACCTGTGTCTAATCAGAAGGGTGCTTTTGCATGCTGTTTCCCCATTCCTTATGCGGTTTCTCATTCCTTTTTATATCCCAAATTTGGGCAATAACAAGGACCTTGATCCATGCAACTGGATCACTGATGAGTCAAGTTTTCCACAACATGATTACTTGGCAATATGGTGATTAGTATGGTAACATTATTGAGACACATCCTTGGAGCGTGAACACAAGTGTCCTCCTCTGTCTCCTTTTTCCATCATCTAAAATGGGAACTCTCCTGGGCATCTCCAATCTGACAAATACAGACCACCTTGTTAGGACTGACTCCAATGTTATTTTTAATCACATAGGATTGATTTTAAGTTAAGAGCAGAAGCTCTGGCTAGTCTATTTCTCCTAGACCAGTAGCCCTCAACCTTTTAAAATCATTGGGTGCGTTTACATGCACGTTCTTAAGCCGAATATGCCCAATAAGCCGACAACGAACATGGTCATGTAAACGCGTAACCTGTTTTCTTTTATCAGAGTAATGTCATAAACGGCGTAAGCATAAACCGGTCGGAACAGGTAGTTTTTTGCCTCTTACCTCGATTTCGCGCTGCATGTAAACACATTAACCTGCTTTCTGGCGGCTTATTGAAGTGTGCATGTGTGATAGGTGACAAAAACGCAAACTTAGAGCAGATTTAAATGCATCCAGACAGAGCAAGCAAGCGTGAAATAAGGACATACAAACGCAGACTCGTTTAAGACCCAGAAAATTGTAAAGAGGTGTTCTCTTTTCTCATGCAGCAGAAGTAGAAGAGGTTCAGTCAAAACTTGACTGAGTAACTACATAAGGGATAATATGAGCTGTAAATCTCCCGCTGACACGGCGCACGCTTTATTTAACATCACAACTGACGTAACATTTGAAAAACTCATAGTCAGATATACGGACATTATTATTTTTGGCGGCACTACAAGGAAATAACCCGGTTTATAAATAGTCATGTAAACGCTGTTTACTTGCGTTGTCCGTTTACTGGTTTGCATGTAAACAGGGAAAATTGGTTATTTCAGTAAGCTGATTTTTTTGGAGTTGTCAGCTTACTGGTGTGCATGTAAACACACCCATTGTCTACAATATTTTTTATAATAAAAAAATATTTTAAAAACTTTATTTAAACAATCAATGGAAATCAGTACTAGCAAAAAAATATTGGCAACGTTTCAGTCTCATGACCTTCATCAGGCATATGTCTGATGATGGTCATGAGAACGAAGCGTTTCCATAAGTTTTAGATTTGGTTATCCTTCGTCCCATGCACTATTACCTACAGGTTTGCGATGGTAATTGTGCAAAAACTTTTTTTTGTTTAAAGGGGTGACGAATTGAGAAATCAACTTTCCCTTCAGCTTTTGATATATAAAAGGTAATATAAAATTATCCTGTAAGTTTTATAGCTGATAACTTCCTTGTTAGTCAAAGAAAAGCTTTTATAGACACCAGGCCAAAAAAAAAACGATCGTGTGCTTCATCTTTACATCATCATGTGACGAAACACACCTCTACAGAATAATAAGCACGTGTAATTCAGTAACCCGACTCATCGGATCATTTATGTGTTTTCCAGACGGGCTATAGTGAAATAATATTCCTTCCTTGATCTGGGCGCGCACGCACGTGTGTGTGTTAGGGCTGTCAACGAATATTTTAATTTCAAATATATATTCGAATAGTTTAAAAAAAAACTAATTTCGAAGGTGAACATTTATATTCAAATGTAAAAAATAAATAAAATAAAAACAAGCAGAAAGTGCAGAGCCCAACTAGACAGCACCAAAGAAAACGATTTTAACCCTCCAAAATCTAAAAAGCCATGTCTGGAAGTACTTTGGATTTTGGTCTGTAGGAGGTAAAAATTGTTGAGCCGCGAGATAAAGTTGTATGCAAGCTAAAGATACAGTTAGCATACCATGCCTCATTTTATTTAAATCGTGGTTCAACATTACTAAAGTGTAGGCTACTGTACTGAATCAATAGATATTGCATGAATAAAGGATAAATGCACTGCTTCTACTGGTTTGCTTATTTACTGTCATGTCAAAGAAAAGTTCCATGTGTACCACAGCACAGCTCACTCGGGCGTTCAATGGTTAAGAGGTCTTGGCCATTCGTTTATTTACTTGTTTTTGTGTAAGTAATATGTTGTCAAATATGTTTAAACTTAAATAGACTACCTAGATACAGATAGATAAATAGTAAATATTTATTAATATTAAATATTTAGTAATATTAAAAAGTCCAATTTGAGCATTTAATATTTGAATATAATTTAAATATTTAAAAAAACCTAACAAATTAAATTTGAATGGGATAATGGACGAAGATTGACAGCCCTGGTGTGTGTGTGTGTTTATATCGACCAATCGGGCGGGCCATGTAACGCAGAAATAATATTCTAATCAATCGTGGGTGGATGAGAAATAAATCATTGTGTTTGTTAGGTAAAGACATTTATGAGCCCTGTGAGAGAATCATCCTGGTTGCCGCTTTCAAAACAATCCCTCATGTCAACTGAACTGACAGGGGAGCTAAAGCTCATAAAATATGCAAATCTTATACAATCCTAGCCGTGGGCGTTTACTTCCAAGTCTTCAGTGCGTCACGCCCATCAAACCCCAGCGTTCAGAAAACAGCCTCAAAACCAGTGTAGAAAATGAAAATTTTTACACACAAGTAACAGCCTATTACTTATTAGTTTTGATGTTTTTGAATGTAAAAACCACACAAAAGTCATTAGTTGACCTCAGACAACAGTATATAAAATAAAAAAGCCAGTTCATGACACCTTTTTAAAAAAACAAAAAAATATTCCAGAATCCAGAGCATGATAAACCTAGAAAAATGTCTTATTTAAAAAAAAAAAGGCAAGATCCCCTCAGGCCTTTTCCGATGCCCCCTAGTGGGGCCCGGCCCTCTGATTGAGAGAAACTGCCCTATAGACCATGTTTCCCAAAAGCATAATAAGCCTAAGATGATCATAGAACAATGCCCACCAATGGTCCCTACGACAATTTAACATTTTACCTCAATTTACAACATGCTTACAATGCTTTTAGGAAATGCAGCCCTGAGCAGTGTTCATGTTATATTATCCCAGCTGGGCCACTCACACCTTAACAATGATTTAAGTCATTATTCTTTACTGAATGAAAAGAGAAGGTACATTTAAAATACAGGTGTTTGTGAAAATATTATAAACGTATGCACCAATCTCCGAATTATTCAAAGGGATTACTATAAAGAAAAAAATAGGCAAAACGGGAGCGTGACTCCTCTAACCTCTTAACCCCTGACAAGGATGAAGGGATGTGCTGAGAGTCAGCAGAGAGAGACTCATTCAGGATTGAGCTGGTCCACCAAAGCTAAATGAGCATTACATGTATGTGGCTTTAGTCACAAAGTTTTTCTCTAGACTGTTCTCCTTTACCATATTTCATTGTTCAGTTTCCTCTATCTTTATTTTGTCATCAAAAAAATTATGGAGATGGAGACAGACTCTTGGTAATTCACTAAATGAAGAGGAGACAACAGAAAACAACAAGCTATCATTGCGATGCAGGAGAGATTCGAAGCAGATCTGGGTTTTATGAGCATCTGCTTTTGTTTTAACACTCTGCTAGTTCTTATCAGATATCCCATTCATAAACGATGTGGAGAAACTGAACAACATGCAGACGTAAACAAGAGTTGGGGGGTTTCTGCAAATTATTACAGTCTGGCCACCAGGAGAAGAGGCTGAATGGATATTCCAGACTATAAAAGGTAAGAAAGAAGTCTCTTCTTCACTCAAATTGTTATGTTTTCTGTCAGCATTTGACATGTTTCCTCTTATATAATGCGCAGTGTAGTGTTGTCACGACTCACGATAACAAAATTATGACTTCAATACGATACCAGACTAAAATACTAAATCGATACCATGGTAAAAAAACAAACAGATAATATGATTAATATGACAACAGAACTTATTATTCTGGGTAACAACATGTTCCTGCCCCCTGCCATTTTTTAAATATAATATAGATTTTTAATTTTAGGCTATATTTGTTTTTAAAAATAAGCCCAAAATGCAAATTACAAACAATATGACAAAAACAGTGCTGTATTTTTCAGCTACATAACGTCTATTTAACAGTAGCAAGTCAAGAAAAAAATTCATTATCAAAAATTAAACTGCTTAGTCTTCACTCTCGAATTTAACTATGCACTGATTCTTAATAAATATATTTTAATTGTTTAGCCAAGCATGTGGTGGTTTTCTATTTTTCATTGATGTTTGATTAACATTAATCACACAGATAGGTCTGGCTTAAGACCTGCACGGATCTTATTACCTCAGCTGTACACGTTCACTAAATACATATTCGACTGTGTTTACCTGAATACTCACCAGATTTACATAATTTTGACCATTCAAACCCAAATAATAATCCGCGAAAGAACTGAATCACGAGTGCATGTTGTCTGAAAAGCCTTGTGTGTGCGCGCGCTGCGCTTCGGGTCAGAGTCTGGCAGCGTGAGCTTGTCCCGCGCCACGCTTTTTCTTCTCGTGCGGGCATATTTCTGTTGCTTTCTTTGTCTCTTCTACTTCCAATGTTTAGTGAACGGTGGAAGCAGAGCTCTGCTGCACACACGTCCTGACACCTGCTGTCACAGACACATCGACGCAAATTAAGAAATACAGCTCATATTAGCGCTGTCCTCCATAAAGTACAGGTACTAAAATTACTAAAATTCCATATCGTACCGTTTGTAATAGCAGGATATCCCAATACTTTTCTAGTACCGGTATATCGTGCAACACTAGCGCAGTGTTTCCGTGGCTGCCCAAACTAGTTATCTGTTTGCTAAGCATCTAGCACTAACATTTAACATCACTCTGTTTCACACTATACAACGTTGGCGCCGCAATGTAAGAGTGGCATCTAACCCTGCTAACCCTGGGTAAAAGGCGTTAATTAATTACTCACTCTCAGACTAGGGGTGGGATGGTTCAAATTACTCCCGGTTCGGTTTATATCATGGCTTTAGGGTCACGGTTTCGGTACAGTTCAGTGTGTGCTATGTTCAGGGTAACTAGGACATTTGTCAAAAATATGAACAAATAATCAAACTACAAGCAACAGCACAAATACATGTAATAGAACAAAGATGCATATAAAATAGAAAGTGCTTTTCAGGTTTTTCAGGTATCTAACAGTAACAGCTGTATAAATGAATTAAATATAACTCAATATTAGCATGCTATCTGCAACGCTTCAGATGAGTGGGCACTGGGCAGACACACACACAATCTTATTTCAGCGCACGCATGTTCTCTTTCACGTCTTGCTGTGTAATGTTTAAATTGGCAAGGCTTAAATGAGTTTAGTTTAAACACAACACGTGCTGGGTGATGGCATATATGACTGAGTTAGTCACGTTCGAGCATACGCACTCGCATACAAGAGTGACTGTTTTGTCCACGCCTTTTGATCATCGCTGTTTTTTTAATGTATTGAGAATGTGTATTCATCGATAGAAACATACCAGACTTCAACCAGACTTCAAGATGTCAGGCTACATTAATGAAACTAGATTAAACTAAATGGAACACTACTGAAATAAATGTAATAGACATTGTGAGAAATCATTTCCTGATTTAAACATTAAATCCACATTGAGTGGAGTGCTAATGCTAACTCTGTTCTGGACCCACTTGATCTTCCCCATTGAGCCAGAAGGTTCACCCATGGCCAACATGTTTTGCAAACCGAATGAGACCTAGATACCATCACTGGGGAAATCACCAGACTGTTTGTCTAATTTAACATGAAACACATGACATTCAGAGAGAACGAAAGAGAGATAGGATATGATTTTGATTTAAATAGTAAAGTGAAGAGTATAACCTGATGTGATGAAAAACAGAGAATCCAGAGCCAGAGCTAAGTGTCAGAAAAAAAACCTTCATAACCTAGCGCTTCATTTTATCACACAGTTAACTGCCAATGTTTTTTTGGTTTCTCTCTCATATCTACGTGTAATCAATGCATGAGCACATAAGTATTAGGGATACAGATGGCAGAAGACAGAGGGTTGGAGATTCAGCAGAGGAAATTGAAGTTTAAGGCAATGTTCACTATTGTCTGCTATAGACATACTGCAATATCCTGTCCCTGGTTCTTTCCCTCTCAGTTTTTTTCTGTTCAAGCAAAAAACTGACTCATAATCACCCATAATACCATGCAGCAGTTGTCTGGGGCCCTGTGAAGGGGGTCCTCTATGGTAGAGAGGTGGCCCACCCATAAACATTTTGTCCTGGGCCTGTGAATTTTAGTGACAGCTCTACCAGGCAGTGCTTATTTTGCCCACATGACACTGATAAAATGTCAAGGGGTCGTACACATCTACTTTGTGGCCAATCTCTGATTACTTCAATTGGTGCTGGCAGTCTAACACATGCCTTTAAACAACATAAATACTTTCATGTGCCTCCACAATCTCTCTGCAACAAAATGTATATAATAAAACATAATTTTTACTGGGTAAGACTTATACACGAAGCATGTCTTTCCAAAATATTTTCACTGCTACACATAAGATCAATTTTTCATTCTGGAGTGATGAAAAGAAGTCTGCTGGACAGAATGGGGATGTTTCCCACATTTTCAGTGCCCTCTGGGTCAGACATTGCACCTTCAGGTCCAGCTGTAGTGCATAGAAGCACCCAGCCGTGACGGCACCACACTACACACACACACACACTACACACACAAACTACACACACACACTACACACACACACACAATTCAGAGTAATAAACCTTCACCAAATGGCCACATTAATAATTTGACCGAACGCATCACCTTCAGGAATAAATCAGCGATCAAACATGCAGAAACTCAGAAGTGTTCAGTCCAGGGTAACTCTGGATTTGGTGGGATCTGATGGGAGCCCAATGTTTGCCAGTTCAGATTTGAGTGGCTATTCCTGGGACATATAAAGCAGTCAGGCTTATGTATGTACTATGATATCCTACTCTGTGCTACATACATAACGGACAGATGACGATGAGAATCCAAAATTGAAGAATTTGTTCAGTCCTGCCCTCCTACACTTTGCTAAGAGTGCAAGGTGGGTGTAAATTACAAATGCGCTTTTCGGTTGGACTGAGGTGTCAAACAGGCTGCAGCAGTATTAAATCAACAAAGTCACATTCATCCCGCCATGTCCAAAAGTTCAACCGCCATTCATCGGGACTCCTCATTGACCTAGCTGATGTAAGAACGGTCTTCTTTATGTGTGAGGTTAATGGTGTGTGAACTCAATGCAGTCACGGCACACAAAGTCTTAACAGGGCTATTTAAAAAAAAAAATACTGAGCAGGCATCTGTCCGTGCGCACACAGACACACATTCCAGCACAACACTAACACCACCAATCACTTTCTGTAGTATAAGTCAAAAATTAGACAAAAAAGGTGTATATTAGTACCGAACAAATACTTTTAAAGTATAAGGATGGCCCAACATTAAAAATATAAATAGAATAATAAATGTATGAGGTATTGATATGATCTAGAAAAGTGGTTCTCAACCAGAGGGCCAGGGCCCCTATAGGGGCATCAAGATGACTTTAAATTTTTTAAATAAGACTTTTTTCTTCTTTTTTTTTTAAACCTCCATGAATTTGTTTTGTCTTTTGACAACATTCCCACATTCTTGAAATCCCTGGTAAAAAAAAAAAAAGTCTACATCTAAAAAGTCATGTAAATTACTAAAAAACCTTGGGCAATTTTATATATGCATTTGTAGGATATGCAAAATATATATATTTAATTCTTATCCAGTAAATCACTAATTAATAATAAAACAAAAGTGTGATCCCTGAATAACAAATCCTGGAATTTCATGAATTTGTTTAAAAATTAATAATAATTGTTGTCGATACTTCTTAAATTTATATGAACCAGTTTTGAAAAACAAAAAAGGTATCATTTGAATATTATTGTGTCCAACGTGGAGCCTTGGAGTTAAAAAGTTTGAGAACCACTGATCTAGGAGCATAGTATGAGTCATTCATCTGTTGTGACTTTAAATGCTTAACTGACAAGAAATGTTCAAATTATAATAATAATAATAATAATAATAATAATAATAATAATAATAATAATACTGTTTTACAATGTTACAACAAAGGACTATTTAAGTGAACTTCAACAAAAAAGCTAATTAAGGTCTCAACTATTAAGTAAAACTAAAAGGAATCTTTATCAGTTACATACACATTTTCATTATACATATACTGTCTGTTCCATTTTTTTGTTATTCAAGAGTATGTTATTTGCAGTATAACAACCCCAATTCGGATAGCAAGGGAAATATTACTTCAGAGATGAAAGAAGGGGAGGACACAGAGAAGGCAGAAGTAGGGGGGAAACACTATCAGGATGACTTGCTCAGGCATGGAGATTGTGACTCCAGGCTGAGTGAGTGGACAGGCAGAATTCCAGAGACAGGTGGAGAGAGACGAACAGACAAAATGTTTAAACTAAGAGTCACTTACCCCGGCCCTTAGTAGATTCTGCACTGATGTCTACAGCAACTCTCCACTAATCCAAAGTCTTCAGTCCTACAAGATCAGACTAATCAGAAAACAGCCAGTCTCTTAAGACCCTCCAGGATAATGCTAACAGCATGTGAGAGAAAAAAAACACAACAAAACACCCTGTGAGATACTCATACACACACTGAGATTGCCTGTCACTGTGGTAGCTCAGCCGGGGAAAACTCCTCCCCTTTCCCCTTCTGTAAAACCTCCCTCTCGCTCTTTCTCTCAAGGAGAGTAAACTCCTTTATTTGTCTCCTTCTCTACACTGTTCCCAAATCTGCCTGCTGGGGCATGTGAGACTCTCCTATCTAAAACAGAATGAGTCGTGATGCTAGTGAATACTTCGCATTACAGTACGAGTTACCTCATAAACACAAACGACACTGCCTTTCACAACCAGCCAAGCCAAAAACTTGCACTGAAACCAGGGGAACATATTCATACTCAAATTACGGCGTCTGCTTTGTGGTCTTTGGAAATGTTCACAGTCACAAGACATCTTGATATACAACCCTTAACAAAACAGCCCTAAAGTACACTTGCCTTCACACAACTGAGAAATCCACAAGGCTGGAGGATGGGAACTGTGCCAAATGAAAATAAATGGTAATGAAGGAAAATATAAAGAACAGAGAATGTTATTTAACATTGACCTTTGTATCTTAGATGGTTTTGAAAAATGACTTTTGGTGGAAACGACTTTTCTTATGAATCAATTTTTCCATATCCACTTCCTGTGTTTCTACAGAATCATTTTTCAATGCATTTATCATGCTGAAACCTCATGGTGTCAGAGAAACAACCCTAGCCATTACAAACAGAGACAGTCTGATGTTTTCAAAATAGATCTCCCTTTTGCTTATGAGGTTAACAACACTAAGACGTGCACTTGATGGATCGTAAAACGGATGGAACCATTTCGAACTCTGGCAGAGCAGGTTAACCCACCTCTTAATGTCAACAGAAATTGCCCATGAGAGGTGTGGATGTGATAAAGACACAAAGGATAAAAAACAAAGGCTTTTCTCAGATCTGTTGAAGCTTGCTTAAACACTGACTTAAAACAGACATGCCACTGAAATCCTTCTACTAAAGGTCATCAGAACAGAATACAGGAAGGAAATCTCAGCCTGGAGTCCGGATGTCCTTTTACTGCTTTCTGTGCTCCATGAAATTCTTGCGTTTCGTTAATGTTCTGTTATTATTTTTTTTCAAAATGCATTTGAGGATTTGTCCGTGTATTCATGTAACACCATACTACTGTTCACTGGTTTGGAGTTAGTACGATTTAAAAAAAATGTTTGCCTACCAAGGCTGCATTTATTTGATAATAAATGCACAAAAACAGTAAAATTGTGAAATTAATAAAGTAAAATATTTTTTTTTCTATTTTAATATACGTTATAATTTATTCATGTGATGGCACTGCTGAATTTGCTCCGGTCTCCGTAACAGATGATTGTTCAGAAACGAAATTGTTGCTCAAGAAACATTTATTATTATCAATTGATAGAATTGAAACAATAATAAATAGCCGAAACATTTATTGTTATTTTTGGATGGATACAGTTGTGCTGCTTAATATTTTAGCGCAAAGTAGGATAGTAATAATTAATCAACGATCGATGTCAATAATAACTGAATTGATAAAACTGATTAAGAAGGTCATCATGATCAATATAAGATTATCCACACATCACAACATACAAACGGCAGTACATTAAAAATAACAACTGGCAGTGTCCACTTGTTCTGTCATTGTTGTCAGAGGTCATGAGCAGACTGTCAGACATCCTTGGGCTTTGTCCCATAATAGCTTTACTGGGAGACATGTCTACATTACAGATAATCTAGATAATAAGATAATAATCTCAAACATTTTTATTAATTTCACTGACAGAAGCAAAGAAACACATTCTACTTAATTGGAAAGACAGGGGCAAAACACTCAATAATCAAATTATTATACTAAAAGCAATTAACTGCATTTGCACAAAATATTGATTCGTTCAAACAAACAGTAGGAGAACTGATTCCTCTCTGTCATGAATCCTGAGGAGCATTTTGTGTCCCTTTATATAACTTATTTAACTTATAGTAGTCCTTAAATTTATTGTCTTTGTTGTCTATTTTTTTCTTTGTTACATTTCCAACTAGCTAAGCTACTGAAAGCTACTGGAGAGAAACCAGAGTGATGGCACAAGCTGGTCTGGAGAACACATAACACACATTAAATCTACTCAGTTTCTACTCTGTAAAACGCTAGAATACTCAGGACGCTCATTATGGTGGATGGTGTCGACAACTGGGCTGTCTGAACTTAAGACAGGGGGTCTCCGGTGGCACAAGTGTGTCCTGCTTTTCTCCTTTACTCCGGATCCGCTACAACACCCAGAGCACTCATCAGAATGTGGTCTTTACATTATGAGAGATTCACTGTCATGATCTAGCGTCAAGTGTGTTTCCTGTCTGGGGTCTCTATATGGCTGACAGCTCCAGTCTTCTCAGTGTTATTCATTTATTCTCACCATGATTTTTTAAAGTTTCACAAACAAAAATAAATTGAAAAAAAGAATTGAAAAACGAAACAATAACCAACAAGTACAGAGAACTTTTCCAGTGCTGACAAATACAAGACGTCTTTCATGAAGCGCTATAACATTCTAACATTGACACCACTACACAGAGAAAAAGGGTGTCAAAATTATGCCTTTAAGGCTATACAACATCTTGTCACTGGGAAAGTACCCTTAACATTACACATCTGTACCTTTTGTACCTTAAAAAGGTTCATAATTGTACCTATACATATTTGGTACTAATATACACCTTTTAGGTAGCCTGACAAGCCAGACCCAAATCAAGATATTTTGTCTGGAAACTCACCATTGACAGCTCAATCCGAGGGGCAGGATTGTCTTTCAAACTACTTCTGCATGCAATAGGATAGAGCTACAACCAACAAGAGCAAAGTGAACTGGAGCTGATAGATTAAACTTTCGCCGTATTTGGTTGGCAAAACTCTGAACACATCTTTGTTTTTTTTAAGAATGACTTCAGTTTCGTTCTATGTTCTTTTCTCAGAGAAAAGCTTAACTCCAAGTCTTCCAGAGCGGTCAAAGCTGATTCGAAAGACAGCCGTTCGCCACCTTCTGTAGCATACAGCGGTCTTTCAAATCAGCTTTGACCGCTCTGGAAGACTTGGAGTTAAAGGACAACTCCGGCGAATTTTTAAGTTTATCTTGATCGTTATGTCTTTGTGAGTACAGTCTATAGAAAGAAAAACTAACCGGATTGGTGCTTGCAACACGGTGTACAGTTAATGCCCAGAGCCCCCACTCAGCTAAAACGGCAGCTTTGGGGGCATAAACGTAAAGGGTAACTTTGTGCCTCTTACCAGACACAAAATGCAATTAAAATGTCTGTTCAACATGAACAGGGCCCTTACATGACAACGAGATGCGTTTAGCCACTTAGCCATTGTTTAAATTCACCTGTTTTAGCCGGCTAACTGTGTCTCGCGCTGAAGTCCCGTGGGAACGCCATTGTAGCTGGAAAACTAGTCCAGTGGAGAAGAGCATCGTTTGTATGAAAAGGCTCTGCTCATCGACTCGTCGGTTCTCAGTATTGAACGTGTCCAAGAGAAACGGTTTTCAATTCTGTACTGCTGATCCGAGGACTGCTGCTCGTTCAGTTACTCACGCTGCTCAGTATCAGCGGCTCGTGAGTTCATCGGTTCTCTCAGCAAAACACGTCTCAGTTCAGTGAACGGTTGGAATTACAACATGTAATTCAAGACATTTGTTTTTTTCTATTTTGAGGGACTGTCACTCATGTCTGAAAGTGATTAACTAAAAGGGGTACTTCAGCGCTGGGAAGATGAATCTGTATTTAAACTGGGTCATCAATGTAGTAGAAATGTGAAATTATTTTTGAATTTGGTGCCTTCTAGACTGAGAAAAGACAGAAAATTTATTTTTGTCTCATGGGGATGAAAGACTACAATTCCCAGAATGCTTCGCTGCCCTGTGAGGCCATTCCCAAAGCCACCTACTGGATTACTGTGAATGAGTTTGAGAAGACACTACAATTAAAAACTGAACGTGTCTGTTCAATATAATAAGTGAGTCACCGTGCGAGTATCACAGCACTGAGCACTAACTGCAGGAGTCAGATAAATGAGCTGATGAGATCTCGTGATGAGAGCTGAGGTAATCACGACTACACTCGTGGCATACATTCACAACGCGAGTTCAGTCTGGCGCGTTTCAGTTCATGCCTTTGCAAGCTTAACTTTCATAGAAATTAATTTGAGAAGTTATAATACTTACATTGCTCACCATAGCTCCGTTTAAATGAGCGCCTGTAGCTGAGCTGAGCTCTGAGTGTGATCTCCCATCCCCCATGCGCGGGTTCAAAACATGCGGAAATGGCTCCCTCTGCTGGCTGTAGTCTTTAGCCTTTGGCCAAACATTTCTCCTATGATGGAAATATCGTCAATTTGCATCATAGGAGGAATTATTCCAGAAATAAAATGCATAAATTTCTTGTCTCAGGGTGATATGAGGAGGGAAAGCACAATCAATTTGAATATACTCCAGGATTTCTACTGATACAAAGTCATATGCTAATCGCTGAACTAACCCTTAAAGTAACTTGGAATCAGCGCTGATTTAAGACTTGAACCTTTTTAGAGCGATTCAGTCCGATTTGGTGAACTGGTTCGCCCGGGGCCGGTTCACTAAAAAGAACCGGTTAAAAAGAACGATTCGTTCATGAACCAGACATCACTAGAGTGATGATCCGATAGGGCTCACAAGTGAAGAAGAAATGGTTCGCGTTTGTGCCTTTCCGAATTGTGAAAATTTGCAGACACAACACAGACGGGCCGGTTGAAGAAAAATGCCGTTCCGTGGTTAAAGACGGATGCAACCACTGTGGAGTTAATGTAAACTTTATTTATCCTTCCATTTGGGCACACACAGCTTGAGGAAAGATGTGCAGTAATAAAATAATCGTGCTTTACACACACGATACTCCTCCCAACTGGACTGCCTTTTTTTCCGGCTACCGCTGAGTTCCCACGGGACTTCAGCACGAGCTACAGCTAGCCTTCTAACACACTGTTTAGATTAATTTAAACAATGGCTAAGTGGCTAAACGCATCTCGTTGTCATGTAAGCATTAACGCAACTCATTGTCCCAAAGCTGCCGTTTTAGCTGAGTGGGGGCTCTGGGCATTAACTGTAATAACTCTGTGTTGCAAGCACCAAACCGGTTAGTTTTTTTTCTTCTATAGACTGTACTCACAAAGATATAATGATCAAGATAAACTTAAAAATTCACCGGAGTTGTCCTTTAAGCTTTTCTCTGAGAAAAGAACAAAGAACGGCACTGAAGTCATTCTTAAAAAGGGAAGATGTGTTCGGAGTTTTGCCGACCGGATACGGCGAATGTTGTTTGGTTGGTGGTAGCGCTATCCTATCGCGTGCAGAGCGTGTTTGAAAGACAACAGTTTATCCCGCCGCTCAGATTGAGCCCTGTCAATGGTGAGTTTCCAGACCAAACATCTTGATGTGGGTCTGGCTTGTCAGGCTAACAGAAAGCCGCATAGACAGATATAAGCCGTGTTTCCACCCCGGGAACTATCCACAGGAAGGGACTTTGGGGTGGTACTTGGTGTGTTTCGACCGTAGAGAATTTGACCGCAGGAATCGGGATCTAAATAAAGTTCTGGGTTAAAATCTTCCCCTGAAAACGGCCCTGCTTGCGAAGTAGTACTTTTTGAAAGTTCAGGACCTTTCGGGGGCGGGACTGATTATTCAGCACCTAGGTTCAGGGGGGAGAGTTCCTGGGAAAAAAGTTCCTGGGACAAATGATTCTGGGTAATTTCGGTGGAAACAGGGCTAGACAGACAGTGTTAGATTTGAAAGCAGAGAGATCCCATCAAGTGCTCTGCATTAGCATAAGATTTGGGTTAAAGCAGCACTGTGTAACTTTTGCTCTCGGGGTCCCCCCTACAGTTGGAAAAAAAATGATGTCCTCAACTACTGTCCTAAACTGTCATCCTACAACAGGGGATGCCATCGCGCGTGCATTTGTTGACATGACAACCCTGATAGCCCTATACTAGTAATGCGCAGGTCGTCTCATAACCCGCGGACCCCGTATGTCTATGTAATGGTCGCGGGTGCGGGGCGGGTTGTAAAAATATATACAGTGGTGCGGCCCGCGGGTTGGTGCAGCACTAACAGTTACCCTGAACACTGCAGGAGGAGTTCACATTCTGGCGTCGCGTGTGAAATATCTTCATCCCAGGTAAAGTCAGTTGGTATATGTTTCAGCATGTCATATGAATATAATTTCATGGGTTTTAATTTTTTCAAAACGCCAAATAATCGCGATGTTCACGTTTACAAGCCAGCGTCATTATAGTAGTCTTACCGTTAGGTTAGACTAGGTTACCGTTTAGTTAACCGACTAGGTTATCCTCGTCCTGCCTTTAATCCCATCACTTTTTCGTTTCCTCTTATTGCTTTCCTCCAACAAAACCTTTTCTTTCTTATTTGTCTGTGCTGCTTCGGACATAACTATATTATCCGACGAACAAAGTTGTGGTCGCACATCCGAATTTAAGGAAGTGTGGGTGTTGGTGGAAGTGACGTATATGTCGTAAAGCAGTCAAATTTTGTAGTTCTTTTTGTTCTCGGTTTACTACCGAAGCCCGAAGTTTAAAAGTACGATTAAAAACGATACAGACCCCGTCAGGCTATGGCAGACGTTTTATTCAACCTATCGTAAGTCGATGTATCATCACAAGAGTCTTGAAAATATATTATGAAGGTTGAAAAGTTACCTAGTGCTGCTTTAACGTGCAACACTCTTCAACCACAGCACTTTCAAATGATAGTATGTCTCTTTTAAATTAAAAAATGTGTTCCATCTCTACCTCTACTTTGAAAGTGTTGGGGGATGAGTTGAGCAATTTAGAAAATGCTCCTATCTAGCAAGTACACACATGCTGGAAAGAAAAAGAAAAAGAAGAAAATCACAGGTAGTGGTTATCTACAAAGAGAAGTTATGGCAAAAATGGCCAGAGGCTGTACTTTTAAAATCACGGAACATATTTTATAATAGCTCTACTTTGTTTTGAGAACCATTTTCTTTTTACACATTTGTACAAGACTGACATATCGATTAATTGTGAATGTTTTGGCACAGACAAACATGAATGTTTCATCAAAGGAAGAGACAGGGTGGCAAAACCTCATCTGATGTAATTTGATTTGGTATACTAGCCATCAATAAAAAGTATGTACGTGATATCACACACTATGAGGAAAGCGTGATTATAATTGTGATTACCCAGAAGGGGCCCATTCACAGAACTCGTGGAGCTCTAATCAGCTAGTGCTCCAGCCTGACATGGAAAATTCCTGTCCTCGGTTTGGAGGTCCCACTGACAGATCAGCCAGATATCGGATGATCTGCTGCACAGTGACAATGCAAAGTGTCTATTAAGAATGTGAGCAGGTTTTCCACCGGGGGAGCAATTTTCACCCAGCCAATAAGGAGAGAGTTGTATGAACACTGCCCTCTAATCTACCCCAGACAGCCCCGCAATTTAGCCCTGAAAGAATAGCTTCGTTCTTGGACTTCTGCACAAGGGATGCCAGCTACTGTGATCTCCACACTCTCCTGCAGATTTGATCACTTTAATGTGCACCAGGAACACAGCATCTACAGGTTGCAAATGGAATCAAAGGTGCTCTGAAAGTTGTGTACGAAGTCTGTGATCCGGTTCATTTATCAATCACAAAAAGATATAATGACATACGTGGAAGCAGCCCACAAGCTTACATTCAGGAAAGAAAATGAAATTATATATTATATTGTTTTGTTAAAATATAATTTGGAATATCATTCATACATTTCTGTAGTTTTTCTCACACATATGAATGTTCATAGTCACACCCTTTAATTAGTGTGTGATTTATACAGGTATCTGTCAACTGCAGTTAACCTGCCGGGCCGGTTAATTGCATCAGTTAAACCATGAAGTTCAAGGTAATTTGAAAATTGGTACACCCTCCAGACTTTTTTAAGACCACAATACTTGGTGTCTGCTGATGTTTACCGGTATGCCCAGATTTCCCACAGTCACTGAAAAAAATGGAATTATCAGGGACTATATTAGTATTCAGAGATAGAGAGAGAGAGAGAGAGGAGAGAGAGAGAGAGAGAGAGAGAGAGAGAGAGAGAGAGAGAGAGAGAGAGAGAGAGAGAGAGAGAGAGAGAGAGAGAGAGAGAGAGAGAGAGAGAGAGAGAGAGAGAGAGATGAGTGGTGTTCTGAAATGGGGAGGCAAAGTCCTCAGCTCTTCTTTTTTAATAAATCAAATGTAAAATTATGTCCCAGTAATGCAAAAATAGATTTGTATTTGGTTTGCTTTTTTTATGTCATGTTAATTTAACCATGAAAATGTGACAAAATTATGTGTTTAATGTTGTCACATTTTCATGGTTAAATAAAGATTACATAAAAAGCAAACCAAATACATTTCTATTTTTACATTTTTACATGAATTAATATGTAATTAATCTTATATTAATTAAAAACATGTAATCTCATTAATTTTGTTTTATAAGCATTTTTACATCTATTCCAAAATAATAATTAAAGGCAGTAGCAATTTTAACAATATATTTCATTTGTGTTATTTGCAAAGTGATGTTCAGCTGTTCTTTTTAATAGTCAATTATTTTCACTCTCACAGACACAAAGATGTACCTTTAAGTTAAGCCGATTGCTCAAGTCTCAAGTTTGATTTTGACGTGACAAAGCTGTGATATCAAAGTGGCTGATTATTAGCCTTCCCATTATGCCATAATGTTGTTCATTCAGACTGATTTGCAAAAGCGTGAAAACAAGAGGTGGGATTTACTGCACGAACAAATTACTTTCTATTCAAACATAACTAATCCAATCATAGCGCAATGGAGAAGTCTGTCCAAATTCCCATTGAATCCCAGAATCCCATTGAGCTCCATGTTAAATTCTTTCAGGGTATTTTTTTTAAACTACCGGTTATTTGTTTACATTATATAAAGCCTTAAATGCAGCTTCAGCTGCATGGCTTCTTTGCCCATTTTCAGTTATTCGGGAGTGACGCGCTGCCAAGATGGCAACTACCGACTCTGAGACTTCAAAAACTTTCTTCAGAAACCTATGGGTGATGTCACAGACACTATGTGCACTTTTTTTTTTTTTTAACTATGGTTAAAACTCAATGGGCTTAGGGGAGGCAAAAGAGACGTTGCAACTTTACTTGCTGGTGGACAGTGTTACTTTAGAAAAACTTTTTACTTTTTAAAGGTCCCATATTGTACACCTTTCTGGAGTTTTATTTTAGGTGTTTACTTTAGGTGGTCCTAAAGAATATATATTTGCGGTATAAGTACCAAAAACCATTGCAATATATTCTTACAGCTCCTTTCGCAGGAGCTCTGATAAAAACAGGTTGATAAAAACAGGTTGATGGCCTGTCTAATTAATATTCATGAGCCATATTTGTGCATTTGAGCATGTCTATGACTCACTGTACTATAAAGGAACATGTGCACCAATGCAAAAACATTGTTGCATATCTTATAACAAGAAAAACCTGGTGTGTAGCAACAACAATGTCTCATAAAGTAAGCAACTGTCATTATTACACAGAATTGGAGGACAAGGCACTGCCAGCAAATGGAAAATGTTAAGATAATCCAGTCCTAACAAGCCTTCTAAACTCTGTGGTCTAAGAAATAAAGGCTCCTGGTTGAATATTGGGCTTGTCTTTGTCCTAAAGAGCTCAATTTGCATTCTTCTAAATCACCTACAGCTATATTTCAAGTGGTTTCATAATGACCTTAAACGGGGCTCTTCTGGTACACCTGGCAGAGTTACATCACAAGTCCCAAAATTTTCTTTGGGCAATTTTCCACACCTTTACAAGAGTTAAGTGCCAGGAGTTGAGGCTTCAGCCACATTTCCAGTTACCAGGGCTAATGCCAAGTAACCCGATTTTCAGATTTCACAATTTTTTTAAGCTAAACAACGTTCCTTCCAGGCCAGCAATCGCCAAACGTTTCGCTAAAGGTATCGTATCGGTTCAAATTAATGATTAATTCGCGTTTCGGACATCACTAAAAAACCCACAGAGCAATGCCAAAGGAGCAATGCCAAATGTTTGTAATGTGTAAAACAAACCATTTAAATGTATTGGGTTTGGCATACAGACGTTGCAGGTTAATTACAAATATGCCTGCTTATTCACTTGATATCATGAACTAGCACAAGACATTTTCTATGGATTTGACAGCATGGCAAAGCGATAATTGCTAAGTTACGTTACCTGAGGCGATGCGGTAAACAGAAGTTTACAAGTTGACAGAAAGAGCACCTTCTGTAATCATAGATAACTACACTGTTAAAATCTTGTAGGTTATTGTCTAGTACGTTAACGTTACATGTTTATCGTTAAACGGAAAATTATTTTGGTCCTCGTCAAAATTCCGAACATCCGAAGCCGTTGTCGCAATATTAATGCGCCATCACTGTTAGCTGTGACTGTGAACTGTCTATGTGAAACACTAGTCTACACAGCGACCTATATTACTTGGCGGAAGAATTTATATGCTGATTATTACCAGTGCTTTATTTGATAAAATTATTTTTGAATTTTTATTTTGAACACTGGTATAATTTATCACGTTGATTTGATGCCGTTTTATAACTTTAAACATTGCATTTTAATAATATTTGACAGAGGTTTTAGCAATTTTTTCATTTATTCATTATTCGTTTACATCATTGTAAGTAAATAGCAGTTTCAGATGAAATATGTGTGAATAAAATAAGGAAAAATAATGGTAAATATCCCTTAAAAACACACAAAAAAACAACTATGTATGCCAAATTACTGCATCGAACATATTATTTAATTGTGTGTAGGATAGTTAAAATGCTAGCTATGAATTTGGCCTTAACAAAATAAAGTAGTTAGGCATTTTAAAATGTCATATCCACAACTGTAATTTCAAATAACCTAGATTGTTTTCAATCTGCTCAATACATAATCTGATATGTGATGGAAATTATATTTGTTGATTCGGGAAAATGATAACTCAGGAAAAAAAATTAAGAAAAATTACAGATTAGATGTATATTGTCGGACACTATAGTAGAACAATTCGATTTGTAGACAATTTTAAATTTAATTTCCGGAATTTAAAAGTGCCCATAAAAACAGTTATTTATGAACATGACTAGTGAAATCTCAAAATACTAATGACGGGCAACAACAGAAAACCCTGATATTTAGTCAGGTGGGAAAATCACTTGGTGGAATCAGTTTAAAGTCTCCACATTCAAATCCCACTTTTGTTCTCTCGCCAGTGACTTCATTGCTGGTTGGGATCTGTTTCAGGGCTTGAGGAAGGGAAAATGGCACATTAGCACATAAATGCGCTGTAGTCTTTTGAGGGCAGTCTAGGGAAGCCCTGCCTAAACCACAGGGACTCCTGGGTTGAAGGGGGAATATAACTTAATTATTCACCAAAGGTTTCCTTCACTGGGCCTCCTGAGGATCTACAGTACCTACAGATGAAATACCAGCTGAGACCAGCTAAATATGATAGACTGGAATATATAAAGAATATGTTTTTATCTAACATTAAAAAGTTAAATCAATGTGCATGATGAGACAAACACTGGTATTCAAAAGCGATGTCCTCTCTTTTGTTAATTTTATTCCTGGAAGCTATTCAAATGTAATATCTGGCACATAAAGATACATATAAAAGAAAACAGTAAACACGTGTGGGATAAAATATCTGAAAATTCCATTTGAATTTAATAGGTGGATAATTTAATTCCAATTCGAATTCAATGGGGTCAAATGATTAGGGCAACATTTTTGCTAACACAAGTTCAAGACAGACAACATAGCACTGACCCACTCCATACTGTTTACAGGCACAATAGAGATCAGCAAGGCCTCTTTCTCAACATTCAACACCATCCCTCTCAAGGCACAACAATCTTCAGGACATACACAGAATTACACAGCAATACAAGACAATGGGCCAGCAGCTTCAAGAACACCATAGGTACAGTGGCCTAAATGGCTTTTAATTTAAAGTGCAAAAACTAAATTCTGCATACGATACCATTTTACGGTATAGATGAAGACATCTGAGGACTGGGGGTAGACAGGAGATGTACAGCAGGCAATATGTTTGCCATCGTGAAACATTAAAAAGCAATTTTAGAAACTGAAATAAGTGCATTAGATTGCATTGATGAGACTGTGGCCTACAGTATTACTACTGATAAAGCAAAGACAATTCTAACTATCTGTAATTAATAATTTATGATTATAAATATAGTGTCATAAAATTAAGTAATGACGGGACAAAAATTAAATAAACATGATACACGTTGGTTATTAAAACAGCTGTGTATAGTTTTGTAGATTAAAATGCAGAATCACAAAACCCTGTTATTCTGAAAGAAAAATAATTAAAAGCATATTAAAAGTTTATACATAAATATAAAATAAATGCACACACCTTGTTTTTTTGCCAAACACAAAATGTAATGTACAGCATAGAAGCTTATATATCCTGTACAGAGCATAAATGCTCCTGACAATCATTATTGTCATCCAATTTAGTGTGTGTGTGTGTGTGTGTGTGTGTGTGTGTGTGTGTGTGTGTGTGTGTGTGTGTGTGTGTGTGTGTGTGTGTGTGTGTGTGTGTGTGTGTGTGTGTGTGTGTGTGTGTGTGTGTGTGTGTGTGTGTGTGTGTGTCTGTGTGTGTGTGTGGATTTGTTATGCATATTAAGATATATGCCATTGAGAGATAATGGCTGTGACTGAAGATGTGTGGCCTATAACAACCTCATGTGCATTCTGTGATGTGCTGTAAGAAAATGTGTTACTTCACCATCCCAGTCTGAAAAGGGAAGACCTCAGTACTACAGTAATCATTCCTATTTTAAGATGGATTGGCTGATTTAAAGATTAAAGCTGCGAGAGTAACCATGAAATGATTGGTTGTTCTTTTATGTGTGAGTGAGGGAAGAAAGTTGAATAAAAACACAGTTTGACAGACATGCCCAGCAGCTCCTTGGAATGTGGTTTAGCCAATAGTTTTTGACAATCACATATGCAGAGGTACATAATACAGGGCAGATTGCTTCAAACTAACAATAACAACGGAAAAAAAACACGGAAAGTGGAATGGTTTTCCTGTGCGAGGAAAAACTGCTCTGTTCACAAAAGAACTGGATCCTCTGCAAACTCTGCCAACCTTTTCTAAACCCATGTAACCTATTAGCGCTAAAAATAAATCCAAATGAATAGTCTCTTAGAAAGAAATTTACTGACTTAAAAAATAAAGTCTGGCCTGAGGAGGTAAATGCCTGCATTAAGATGAGCAAAGGAAGCGATTCTACAGTTGGGTTGGCTTCCTGCTTTGTGGCTCCCCACCAGAAGGTGGCACTGTCACCAGACTCCTAAGATATACACAAGGATTCCTTCTCTTTCCGGCGGATTGCGCAGCAGGTGGCGGAGGAGGTGGTGGCGGTGGCCTCAAAGACGACATTAGCGGCTGCATTTCTTGCTGCTGCTGAGAGAGGGCACCTTCCTCCTCTTCCTCCTTCCCTGTAGGGAACTTAAACTGCGCTGAACTTGGGGAACTAGTATTACTTCCCGATTCTGCACCGCCACTACTTTTTCCCTTCGCAGGGGGCCGCAGGGGTCCTCCCAGCCTCGAGAGGGCACTGACACGTGGATGCAGAGGCTCTGGAGGAGCGGGAGGAGAAGAAAGGCTCTCCAGAGAGGAGATGCTCTGGTTCCAAGCCTGCTGCAGGTCTATTGGGATAATTTTAGTGGCCTCCACAGACACACAGGGAGGGAGGGAACCCCCACCGTTTTTCCATGGCAGGTTTTTCTCTCCACATGTGAGCGAGGGAGGGGCGGCAACAGGGCTCTGACAAACATCCAGGGCAGCTGGTACTGAGAGAACAGAAAGAAACAAAAGAGATAGACATTTTGAGGATGATAACAATCATCGCTTACTTTTTCTTACCACAATCGTGTTCATATCTCACCTGATTTTGGCCTCTCCTTTGGTGTTTCTGGGGCTTTGCGTGCCACAAAAGTGATGCCCACATCCTCATCTTTATCTGGATCAGAAGGATCATGTTTATCCTCCTCAGATGCCATTGGAACCACAACTGGGTCTACAAACATATGTGCAAAAACATGTTACACACAATGCACTGGGAACTTTAATCAGAAAGTAGTTGAATTAAAGATTCAAATGTGAAACGTCATCACCAAGCAGATCCAATGACCAACCTTTGTCCTGCCAGCTGACATTTCGTCTGGGTTTTTCATTGGCTTCTTGCTCTTTTGCATCTGAACCTTTCCGCTGTAATGCGATATTATCAATATTTAAAAAAATTGTAGGAAGGAAAACAAATAAAGTAAAGTTATCAGATTAATAAGTGAAATATCTGTACATGTCTCTGTAAGATTTTTTTAATGAGGTCTCTTTTGCACTTATTTGAAAAAACATTAATATTGTGAAATATTATTACAACTTAATCAAATGTATTACAGTTCTATTTAAATATATTTATATACTAAAATCTAAAGTATTCCTGTGATGGCAAAGCTACATTTTCAGCATAATTACTCCAGTCTTCAGTGTCGCATGATCCTTCAGAAATCATTTTAATATGCTGAATTGGTGCTCAAGAAACTTTATTAACTGCTCAAGAATGTCTGCTCATTAACAGACATACACACATTAGCAGCCATCACTCATGACACATATCAGTAACTACAAACATTAACCTCGTCTCTGTATTGCCTTTAGGCGGGTGACCTTACACACATGAATACTTGTCCGTAATAGACTACCATGGCCTCCCTCGGGTCCCGCTAACTCAATTTAAGTGTGGTTTTTTGCATTTTTGAGCCCTTGCCTTTTTCTGACTGCGGTCCTTCTTGTGACGCTTGTAACGAGTGGATTTAAAAGACTCCAGACGATTGCGCATATTCCTCTGGAACACCTCCCTATCCTGTCTCTCTTTTTCACCCACTGTCATGAAGTGGCGACTGTAGTGGGACTGGTACTGCAGGTACAGAAAAGAAGATGTCAATTGAAGCAAAAACATTAAGTATTACCCATTTTACTGATGCAATATCATGTTTCAGAGCTCTTTATAGTGAGAGGGTGTGTGCGTGTGGCACGTTCTATACCCGTCTCCTGGGTTTGTAGAGGTTTCCAGCAAGCACATGATGTGTCTCTAGCTCTTCCTCTATCTTGGCTCCTGGCACTGTGTCAATCACCTGGAGGTCTAGACACACCCCACTGCCGTTCTCTCTCCTAGGGATCACACACAGAGAGGCACAGACAGTTACAGGAACCAACATGCATGGAACACATGTACATGTACACCACAGATATGCATAAAAAAACATGTCTGCACACACTAGCACACATTCAAAAAAATGTCAAAAGCAATTTGTATAGTTTTATATAGTTTTGTCGGAACATTCTTAAAACAAAATGCATTTATTTGGTATTAAGTTAATATTAATATAAGTTTATATAAGTTATACTTTTAAAGTGTTTTAAGCACAATCTCTAATTTAATAGTTACATTTAAGAAAGCGGTAACACTTTACAATAAGGTTTCATTAGTTAATAATGTATTATCTAAAATGAACCATGAGCAATATATGTGTTACTGTATTTGTAAATCTTTGTTAACATTAGTTAATAAAAACACATGCATGTTCATGGTTTGTTCATGTTAGTTCACATTGCATTATTTAAAGTTAACAAGATTTTAATAATGCATTAGTAAATGTTGAAATTAACATGAAATTGAAATGAACATGTTAACTAATGTAGATAACTAATGTGTTAACTAATGAACCATAATGTAAAGTGTTACCAAGAAAGCAATTAAAAGAATCGGGATAAGACTCGGGCAGAAATCATGTTGATGGATGCGGTTATTAACATTACTGTAGTGTAAAGCAGAGCAGGACCCCAGTGTTGTGGAGCTGAGCAAGGCTGCTGGAGCGATTGTTACAGAACACACGGCTCACACAAGCAGCAGGACTTTTATTATGAAGGGACACAGTTGCCAGCACCATTTCCGCTTTTCCAGTCATGAGTATGTGTATCTCTCTTTATCATATCAGATACATTTAAGTGTGTTTAAAATTATGTTATGATGTTACTCTGTGCATTCGCTCAGTTGCTGCTGTGACACTTGTTCACACTGCTAAGAGTAAAACGCTTCTGCCAAATAAAACCGGAAACCGAGGCAAACGCAGATATGACACAATTGACAGGCGACTCCATCAGACGCTATGCTCAGATGTCCCGGTTCCTTGGTTAAAATAGCAATTTTCTCACAATTTACAAATAGTTTGAAACATTTGGGATATTGTAAGAACTCATCTGAGCAAAAAATATAACACTGGCCTGGTGGTTTTTGGATATTTATCTGCAAAAATACTACATAGTGCATATTTAAGTTATGATACCATTCAAAATGTTGGGGTCAGTATTTTAAAAAAAGGAAAAAAGTTTATACTTTTGTTCAGCGAGGAAGCATGCATTAAATTGATCAAAAGTGACAGTATTTATAATGTTAAAAAATAATAATATTTCAAATAAATGCCATTCTTTAAACCTTTCTATTCGTCATAATTAAGCTTTACTATCACAGGAATACATTATATTTTACATTTTATTAAAATACAAAAACAGTTATTTCACAAAACTGCTGTTTTTACTGTATTTTGAAATAAATGCAGCCTTGGTGAGGATAAGATTTACACATTTTATAGACACCAAACTTGTGAATGGTATTCTACATTTAATGGTTTATATTTATATTTTTAAGGACATTTCAATGTTTTACTGGGTAACAAGATAAAAACACAAACATAT
Source organism: Pseudorasbora parva (assembly GCF_024679245.1). NCBI lineage: Eukaryota > Metazoa > Chordata > Actinopteri > Cypriniformes > Gobionidae > Pseudorasbora > Pseudorasbora parva. Next base: position 39,773,359 of record NC_090172.1, read on the forward strand.
TCACATACTCACAGGTAGTTGGTAACATTTGTGACCTCTGGGAAAGAGGTCCTGCTGGCCATGGAAGGCAGAGAGAGTCTAGCAGAAGTCAACACATTCCCACCCTGAGAGAGACAAATATTAGACCTTATATAGTGCTTGATTCTGATTGGCTAATACATACAGTATCACGCTATTGATTGATGTACCTTAAATTCCCCATTATGCCATTATTTACGTTTATCACTTATCTCCAAGCCTTTCCATTACAGAAAATGAATGCCCATCTGAGGTGGTAATACAGACACAAACCAAAGTGCTCATTTATTTTCAATAATTTATCAGTCTCAGTGTAGATGTAGATTCCGCTCTCCATATAGACAGACGGTTTCTCTTACCACAAATATCTTGGTATACATAAGCAATTAAGCATGATGGCTTTAACAGTGGGTTCTGTACTCTTAATAAACAACCTCACAGTTCATTGAAAATATATACACCAGTAAGTAAAGACATACAGAAATGTGACTAATAAAGAAAAAAGAAAATGAAAAACTCTTCTTTTTAAATGATTATAGCTGATGGATTTTTTTTTTTTCCCCTTCTCAAATGAAATGAATAATTCTGTGCCTCTTTCACTGGGTGGTCCAAAAGAGAACAGGGTTTCTCTATCTCTCAATCTTGTGCTAATATTAGCTTGATAACTACTCTCAGGAAGCAGAGCTCTATGAAACTCAAGGGTACAGGAAATGATCTCGCTGCAAGACAAAAGTCATGCATGACTATAGTACCAGGTGTTATGAAAATTTTATGATCAAGCACATTGTTTCAGATCAATGGAGACGTGAACATAAAATACATTTAAAAAGCAAATCTAAGATGAAAAAAGACAAATTATTACTAACAAACAAACAAACTAACTAACTAAAAAAAATAATCAAGTGGGCAGTGTGTAACAATTATGATGTTTTTACATTCATAATGAAATACTGGAGGCCCTTCTTTCTCTTTCCTCTTTAACTCTCTCTGTATGATGCCATCTCCAGCCAGTATTTTTGTAGATATGTTTGATGTTGAAGCTGACAGGTATCAGATGCCTACAAAGGACCAGTATTGGCAGAGACACCGTGGCGTCAGGGTAACTAACAAAGGGAGGAATTATACTCTGCTCTTCTCAAACGACTCTCTTGAGCCTGAGAAAAGATCTCAATGTTTCCTCTGCTCAATGCTATAATCCAGTGGCTTTAAAGACCCAGGGACCCCCAAACAGACTCAGTCAACTCACAGACCCCCAATATAAAAAAACTAAACTGTAGTATAACTTTTATTAAGAAACTGAACTAACATTACAACAATTAATTAATTGAAAATCCATAGACGTGATGATTCCGATCTTTTGAATATTCCTATTCAATAATTGTTTCCTCGACACGTCATCCTAAATAAACCATCTCCGGCACGATGGCACGCGTCATCCTCAATAAACCTGTCTCTTGCGTGATACCTCGAACTTTCGAATATTCCGATCTAATATGATTTCTAAACTGTACGGTTGCCAAAATAATAATCATATACTATTTGTTAATAGGCCAGAGGATAACTGGCACCCCGACTGATCCTGGTTTCTTCTAAGGCTTATTTTTGTTTAGTTTATTAGTTTATTCGGTCATCCATCCAAAGAGAGAGAGAAAAAAAACCCACACAAAATAAAACACAAAACAAAATCAAATAAGCATTTTAAATGAAATTATTAAATCTTTTAACATTTCAAAGACAAAGACAAAGACCGAAAGGGTCTAGGCTGAAGTCTGAACTTATTATGCCAAGCCCTCTTACCATAGAACAATATATCAAGAAAAAAAGTAATTCATATATTATCCTTTACATTACCAAAAACTGAAATTAAAGCAAAATTAAATAAGGTTAATCATCTTCCCATTAGTTCACACATTTGTTATAATAATCCTATTAACTTTTAAAAGTAGAAGCAACAGAAAATCAAAGTTGTTTTAATAGTGGTTTTAAATAGTGATTGTTTTATTGCACAGCAGTGAGGTTTTTACCTAGTGCTAGTTATTTTGAGTGTGGGCCCCATCTAGTGGTCAACAGTTTTAATACAACAATAACTTTGATAGAACCCCTTACAGAAAAGGTAGATAGTATCACATCAGTATGGTACACTCTTAGAAGAAATGGTTTTATATAGAACCTTAAAAGGCTCAATCAGTGCTACTTATTTGGAACCCCTAAAATATTCTATATAGAACCCTTTTTAAGTGCCAAAAGTGTTCATTCTTGTCATTATAGAACCTTTTTAGCATAAAAGGTTATTTGGTGAAAAGAACCTTTCAAACCCTCTTGGCACTTAAAAAGGATTCTATATAGAACCTTTTTGGGGTTCCAAATACATAGCGCTGATATAACCTTTTAAGGTTAGAACTGTTTCTTCTAAGAGTGTATCTACCATGTACTAAATTATTACTATTTTCAAGTATGATGGTATTGATCATCATGCTACCATTGCACCATGGCTAAAATATTTTTATGTTGTTATGTTGTTTTTGTGTCATTAACTAAAAGAGTTCATGACACAAAAAGCAAATCCTATGAAAATCCTAAATCAGCTTCACCCTGAACAAACTTTCCAACAACCTTCCTTATAAAAAATAATGCTGAGAAACTGTACCTGATAAACGGCAGCATTAGCATTTTACCTGATCAATGACACTGATGGCATCTCTGATGTTGATTTTCTGATAGGCCTCCCACAGTTCACTCTTATGGTACACAGACTTTCTCAACAGCAACTTACTCAAATAGTTCTTGTCAAATTGCTCCCACCTAAAATTATAATGAGACTTAATAACTCACCATAATCAACCAGTGCATTCTGTCAGCTCTTGTAAATTGATGAGTACATCTCTCATCATGAGAATAGATATAGTTATCTAGCGATCTTTGCTAAGTGTCACTCACTTGTCCCTCCAGTGATGGTATCCATTTAGACCAGCAATGTCCTCCACAGCTGTCAGAATGTGGTCAAAGGCCTGAAGACAGAAAGACAAACAAGTTCAGTGCTTCTGTATTATTTATGGCTATTTTATTTGACTTATCTTTATCTCTATAGACATTTATATATATATTTTTAGCACTTAATATAAAATCCTACATCTCTTGCAGACATTTAAAAAAAATCTATGGGTGTTTTTACAAATTTCTTTGTAAATAATCTAGACATTGGCCAATGGTGAGCAGTTCGGCCCCTATAGCATCTTAAATTAGTGTGGGTTTTGGTCTGTAAAACTGGAAATAAGAGAATATCTCTTCTATCGTCCTTCATTTTCTCAGAATCTCTGCTTTATTGCTTCAAATCTCTTGTGTCAGCTCAGCTACAGTACAGCCTATCTTTAGCCCAGGTTTTAGAGAGCTCAGCAGGTAGCCCTGAGTCCCAGAGTGTGCATGCAGCAGCAGGGTGTGTAAGGCCTTCAGAAAAAGGATGAGGTAAATGGCAAGGCGCCATGTGACCTCTGCGTTTGTGTGCACATCTATTTGTGGAAAGGCAAAAAAGGAGCTCTGATGATTAATTCATTGGAGAGAAGAGTGTAACGTCAGTCTGTGGCAATGCTGCTGTTTCAGTCATCAGATCACAAGCACAGACAGCAAGGTCAACATCATCACTCACACATTTCACCACAGGCAGTCAGACAGGGACAGAGGGAGACATGTGATGAGAAACAGAGACAGAAAAGAGGTAAGTGCATTAGAAGCGATATTGACTCACACGCTCATGGATCTCTTCGTTGATGGTAGGTTTTCTGTTTGTGCTGCGAGGCACTTTCAACCATTTCACTAAAGGCTTGATGGTTAAACCCTGGGAGGGAAGATTTGGGATATGTCAACAAAACAGAGAGGGGACCATTCAGTTTTTTAAAACTAAATATCACATCTCATTTTTCTAGTAGCAGCAATACAATTTGTCTTTTAAATAAACTTTTACACAATTTAGCAACATCACACCACAAACAAAAGCTGTTTTCTGAATAGCAGCACAGCTGTGATTGTATACGCCCGAATTTAGACCAACAGCATGATTGATATTGAGTGTGATATACATATTTGCAACAAACAGTTCAATAAACGAGGTTAATTCTGAGTAACCTACATTTAAAACACAATGTTGTCAGATATTTTGTGTGTTTTTGCTCCTTTTAAAAGTTTTAAATGAAGGGTTCAATGAAACACAAGCATAATTAACTTGTTACACATTTAACAGTGTTAACACATTTACTCAATTAAAAGATTATAATACTTGAGTGAAAGTAAAATAGGTAAAGTACTACTCTTTCTTTTTTTGTTACCATAATGTTGTGGTAGAAAAGGTAATAGCAGTATCTGATTCCAAATTCAGCAACTGTTTTCAAACTAATTGGTTGAGTGAACACATTTAAATGGTAGAAATAGTATGCTAATATGCAATTTAGTATTCAGCCAGCTGAATCTTTCGTTTCTTAATGAATCAGTGTTTTTAAGTGAATCGACTAAATAAATGATTCTGTGTCACTTGTTGCCGTTGGCGTATCAACATAACACAGACTCAGGGCCGTGCACAGACATTTTGAGGGGGAAGTGGCCCAAACCAAAAAAGGGTACTGAGTATCATCCTAAAATAGAGAATGAATAGCAAACCTTTTACACCCATATTGTTAATGTGATTGTTAGGCTTGAGAGCTAATTTAATTTATGTTGTTGTAATTATGCTTCCAAAAACTTCATTATGCGCTAATTTGATCTCATATTTAATGTTTTTTTTTATGTTGGAGATTTAAGTTGCAAATGAGAATCACAAAAAATTATTAAATATATGCTGAGACAAAGGTCTTTTTATGATTTTGAGTTTTGTTCAAAGTAAATAAAGCACCACTTTTTCAATAACAGAATCATATATAAAAGTATATTTGGGGTAAAAGGCATATTTATCATCATAATAAAAATCCAACTGACTTTAAATTTGTTGACATGACATGACATGGTTATGATTCAGATGGCAAATATTATATATTAAGTTGGGTGTCCAGCTAGAGATAATCATCATATGTATAATAAAATCATATAATATAAATATATTTAGTTGTTACTACTGTAAAACTTTATTAAATTATTATGGGATCTCATTCATTCAGTGTTTTCAGATTGTTTACTTAAAATAGTTTCTGTATTTTAAAAATATTTTTATATTAATATTTTAATATTTATTGAACAATAATGAATTATGTTATTAATCAAAATAAACAGAAAATACCTGCAAAATTTGCTAAAGAGATTTGTTTTCAGATTTAATTTCTTAAGTTTGAACTTAGACATGATTAAAAGCCTTTTTTTCTTAGGGTGGGCCTTTAGCCCCACTGTACCGATACAACTCATTTATATTTATTATAGAGTTTATTACCTTTTTAAATTGTGTATACAATTGATATGCCATCTATATACCGATATAAGATATACCCGCTGGCATGCTGGAGCTTTGAATCCATGTTTGCCATGCTGAAACAAACAAACTACTAATTCCGCGGATCAACCACTGTCTGTAATGTGGATTTGTACTTGTTAATAGGACGATATTCTGGAACTGCTGCCTCCACAGAAAGCGGACACAGCCACAGACTTTGAGTGGTGCCACGGACCGAGCGGGAAATCACGGAACGGCAAGCCGAATTAGTGGATTTTTTGCGGAACAGAGCGCTTTTATGGGAATCCTCTGCGGGTGAGGAAGGGAAGGTGGCAAGAGGGGCAGTGGCTAGGGCTACCCCCCTGTGCACGGCCCTGCACAGACTGACAGTAAAAATGTATATTATTTATATATGTATTATGTATATGTATTTAATATTTTAAATGTTTTATAAAGCTGCACTGTGTAGATTTTTGTTATCTAGTGGTCAGATTGCGAAATTGAAGCCTTTTGAAGCACAGAGAAGCTACGGTGGATGGCACAGGACAATGTCATCGTCTGAGACAGCAGAGAGTTGCTAGCGCTCTGTAGAGCAGTTTGTCCATTAAAGGCTACTATAGAAACATGGCAACGTAAAATTGTGACTTCACTCTAAGGGGACCAGTGGTGCATGTAGATAGAGATGGCTCATTCTAAGGAAATAAAAACATAACATGATGTATGGTCTTTATATTCCACTGAAAACATAGTTATGTATATTATATTGCATTTGTGTCAATAGAGCCTAATAAATAATAAATAAAACACACTGCACCTTTAAAAGCAATACCCAATTTTTAAAAAATCTACCAGCTACCTGTTAACAGAAAAAAACAACAACAATGCATACTTGTCTAACAAGCGTGCATATTTGTGGGATCTGTGGAAAGCTGAGTTCCTAACCAAAGCTTGGCAGTAAATCCTGATGATTTCAGCAGTCGGATATTCTGTTAAATGTTGGATACACCAATATGACATTGACAGCGCACACATAGACACTTGAGAATCTCCAGCCATGAATAATGGATGAAATTGGAATAGGGTAAAAAGGCTGGCACTAGCCAGATGGGCAGACACACACACACACACACACACACACACACACACACACACATATCATCATCATCATCATCATCATCATCATCATAATTAGCATCTCTGCTTCAGAGCAGCTTTGGAAATAACAGCAATTTAACACAGCAGTGGGGAAAATGTCATGCCTGCAAGGCAATTACCTGCACACTACCCACACACACACATACAATACATGATAATAATCACAGGCTAAGGAAAGATAAAACAGAAAAGAAGAAGAAAAAAAAAATACATTTCTATCAACACAAAATGATTCTGTAAATGTGAAGGGGAGGCAAAACACAAATAGGCAGGAATACAGACGTTTCTAAAAGAGTTACCTGAAACATGACTGTGAAGAAAACCACAACTATGGTTGTAGCCACAAAGTAGTCTTTAGCCTTCACCTGTTCTTTGTCTAAAAGAACCACCAGAGCAAAGGCCACAGCTCCTCTGAGACCGCCATATGACATCACCACTTGATCAATCTTGTCAAGCGGAACCAGTCTAAACCAGTTCAGGAACCAAGTCTGCCCTACTACACCTGCAAATAACACATTGAGCAAATGCATATGCCAAGTGTTAGAGCCGAGGCTATTAAACATTGTAAATGTAAAGTGAAAGACTAATTTGGCATCTCAACCCATTATAAATGTCAAAAGTAATTAAATGAATATCACATGAAAATGCAGGGTACATTGTCAGCTTACATGGTTTAGGAAATTATTCAATGCATGTAACAAAAGTGAAAGTTAATTCTGAAGCACAATTCACTTGAGTGAAGTGAAAATTATCTTTTCGTTTTTAACTTACCAAAATAACAAACTATACAGTGTTTTCTATTTTTAAATAGAACAGAACTCTCTCTTACCTATGGCCCTAAAGACTAAGATAAATATGAGTGTGCTGACAACAAGGCCAGTGTCCCAGGCCCATTTGGACTTGTCCACAGCTGAGATACCCAAAAAGATGAAGATGATGGTCTCTGCAATGCTGGCCAGGGTTTTCATGGTGTACTTCACGGTGGTCCGGGACTTCTGGGATATATTGGCTTCCACATACTTGTTGCAGCCAATGCCACAGAAAGTCATCCTGTCATGAATCAACAAAAACATATATAATCCTGATGATAGAATAATATAATAGAATATATGTATTTATATACATAGATTAAAATGATAATAAATCAAAATGATCATAAATATGATAGTTTAGAGTTTAATAGATAGAGGATGTTTTTGTACGTATAAATTGTTTCTGACCTTTGTACCTTTTGGGTTGATGTCTATATTTAGACAGAGATATGAGATAGCCCCATATTTACATTCCATATACATAAGGTAGATTTTATATACATATACATTCCATACACACAAGTTAGCTTTAGACAGGAATTACGCTTTGCTCATTGTGCATCGTGTTATGAGTCACTCTGCGTAATTCATTGTACAGACCAAAAACAATGAAGAGTGCAGGATTACATTGACGAGATTGTACTTATATCATCCAGTCCCTCGTGACCTTTTCTCCTTATCTTTAAATCCTATTGTGGCTTATTTCAATTCTAACTTTACACCACCTTGTGCAGTAAGTGTGATAAAGAGCCATAAGGGGGCGCTCCACGCACTGCTTCAGTATATGCTTACAAAATCAACAGACAAAAAGGCATGTTTACTTTAATTTATATGTGAGGGAAATCATTTCTTGATATCTTGTAGTACTAATTCCCGTCCTTTAAGCATCTTGTATCCAAGCATGACTCTGCATCTTGAAATCTGTTCTACTGCTGTGCTAAGCAATACTAAAATGGGTTAATAATCTAATTCCTCTGTTCATAATCTCATTATGTGATTTATGACCGACACAAAAACTACTGAGAATTACAGCTTGGCACACATGGTTTGAAAACAATCTGGAAAAAAAAAAAAATCTTCAAATTGGCCATGGAAATATTCATAAACGACATCATGTTTTCAGCATCATGTGCACAGATATAGAGCTCACACAAACAAAACACACACACTCACGACTTCTCATTCATTCATTGTATTATTTATACCTGACCCTAATTTCCATATTCCGTTCTCTATTATGCCCATATATTTCTTTTTTTTCACTGTAGTACTATGAATCATTTCTCCTCTTCACATTAATCCTGTCATTTTACTCAGTTAATCGTAGCAAATGTCAGCCACCATAGTGTTTGTCACAGAGCTGCACAGTCAGACGCACAATTATTTTTCTATCATCTATTTTTATACTAAGCCATTGATATGTATTTCCCTTATCCTCACACAAATCTTACGTATTTAATATTGTATATATATTTTTTTCTGAATTAATTTCATATTTTATGCACAATGCTAATAAAGATACAATTTACAAATTATGCAGAGACCCAATTTCAAATGATTAAAATGAGTATGCTAGCAGTGGCAATACTCACGAAAGAATGGCGGACAGAGAGAAGAGTTCTGCCGTCAGGTAGGCCAGGTAAACTAACAGGAAGACGAACAGCGGCTCTATGATGCGCACCTTCTTTGTAAAACGAGTGACAAAGGCCAGAATAACGGCAAAGATGAGACCAACCAAAGTCCCTCCAATACTGACAATGAGGAAGGAGACTGGAATAATTGCAGGAATGAAAAAAGTAGGTGTTTCATGTAACTATTAACTCAATATTACACTCAACAATATGATGTGAAAGAAACAACTAATACATTTTGTACTTACCAATTCCTTTAAAATAGTCTGCGGTGTAAACATTCCCTGGTCCCACTTCCACAAAGGATATGTATACTTTATATAAGACCTGTTGAGAGAATTATAAATATATCTCTTCGATACTAATCGAAGTCTAAAAGATAAAAATACAACAAACATTAAAACATAAAAAACACCACCTTTAAATAGTATACACTACTGAGGTCTCTTTCAAAAATGATCACCAAGGATGCATTTATTAGATCAAAATTCAGTAAACACAGCGGTATTGTGAAATATTACAATTAGAAAATAACTTTTTTTGTATTTTAACATATTTTAAAATGCAATTAATTCCTGTGATGGCAAGGCTGCATTTCCGGCAAAGTCTTGTCACTTTTTTTTCATCAATTTAATTCATCTTAAAAATCATTTAAAAAAAGTATAATAAATCTTACTGACCCCAATATTTTGAACGATAGTGTATATGTACAAAAATGTGAGTTAAAATGACATTTTAAGCTAATGCAAAGGGCTTGGACAGATTGAAAGTGCATCTCCAATTGTTCCCCTTAACAACAACAGATTTCCTATTGCGCAGATGTATACAGCTATACACACATACACATGTATATATATATATATATATATATATATATATATATATATATATATATATATATATATATATATATATATATATATATATATATATATATATATATATATACACATATGTGCATATGTGCTCAGCAGCCAAACAAAAGATGTGCAATTCTGTGAGAAGCAGTGCCCATCTGAAGGCTCTCATGATTGCCTTGAATAATTAACCTGTCTTACGATATGGCCACTAGACCTGTAGCACAAGAGACTGAGCCTTACATTTCACTCCTCCTAACATAAATGACCAATATTATCCAGTAGCCTTGATAATAATTGTAAACAGAAGAGGCTGTCCATTCACCATTAGCAATTCTACTTGTTATTTGCTGATTAGACTTTTGTTCAGCCTGTTGTTCAGTGCCTATCAATAACAACAAGCGTCTAATTAACAGCTTGGTTGCAAAGTAAAAGCAGAATCTTCAGTAGCAAGCTAAACGTTAAGTGCATGCTGGTTTGATCTACAGTTAGATTGAGATAGTGGCTTTCCATTCGATCAGTGTCATGACCACATTTATTGGTATATATTCAGACGGTGATCTCACTTGACCTCAATAACCCGACCCCCAGTAAAACACACACAATCACACTATAATCTGCTGCCACTTCTACACCGAAGCCTAGTGGAAACCAGCTCAAGAGTTCAGAATCCCTAGAATGTGACTGTGGTAACTTTACACCTAATCTGATGCATAAAATGGAGATTTAAAGGTCCTGTTCTTTGCGATTCCAGCTTTCAAACTTTAGTTAGTGTGAAATGTTGCTGTTGGAGCATAAATAATACCTGTAAAATTATAAAGCTCAAAGTTCAATGCCAAGCAAGATATTTTATTTAACAGAAGTTCCCTTTCAAAGCCTACAGCGAATGGCCGGTTTGGACTACACCCCTGCACTTCCTTCATGAGTGACGTCACTAGAACCGTTTGTTGACTAACCCTCCGCCCACAAGAACACGCAAAATAGGGGGCGTGGTCTTGTTGCTCTCCCACGTGGAGAAGAGCGCGCATTCAGCTTTTGAATCTCCCCGTTATGGTAAGAGGCGGGACCTTTCCGGGCAAAGTGCGCTAAGCTGCTGTCCAATCACAACACGGGAAGCGCTGGCCCAATCAGAACTCGTTAAGTATTTCTGAAGGAGGGACTTCATAGAACAAGGAAATCATCAGGCCATTTTTAGGACAGAGGAAACAGCGCTGTACAGATAAGTCAATTGTGTGAAAAATACTGTGTTTTTTTACACGCGAAACATGAACTCATGTTATAGTGCACAGTGTAAACATAATCAAAGCTTCGAAAACACGCGAAAAACTGGACCTTTAAGATAAATATCTTCTAACAACCTGGCTCAAAAAGCAGTAACATAAAGAGGACAAAAGAAAATGATAGGGTTTAATAAAAAAGTTATATATAAATTTGGAAAAAGTGGGGCTTAAAGTCAAAAAGGTTGAGAACCACTGTCTTAGTCTACTTAAAATAAAATAATAGAAATAACGAATTCTGACAATATCCTTTCCCTCATGTTGTTCCAACCCTATATGACTTGTTTTATAGAAAAGAGAAGATATATTAAATAATATTTTTAGACAAAGTGTTTTAGTTACCATTCCAGACAACAAATCACTGTCCCTCAGAAGAAAGAAAGTGATGCAGATTGGAAACGGCACTAGGGTAATTAAATTTAAATTAAATACATTTTGTGTGACCTATCCCTTTAAAAAAAATCACTATGCAATTTTTTGTATTGCATTATATTAACTGAGATTAAATTTTTGTGTACAAAAAAACTGAAACATAATCAGCACATGAAGACTGCAACTGAAAACTATTCCTGCATTGACACTGCTAAAGCCTCAACACCAGTGAAGAATAATCATCTTAATGGCATTATGGCATAGTCAGATCAAGTCAACTTTATTTACGTATATAGCACTTTTACAATGGCGATTGTTTCAAAGCAGCTTCACTGTGTTAAACAGGAAAACATTGCAACAACATTTGATTCGGCTGTATAGCTGCTCTGGAGAAAACGGTGATGTCCTCAGCTCATTTCATTTTTGTCATATAGCAAATAATGTGGGCAGATCAGTAATATAGTTGATACAGTTAATTAAGTAAATCCTTTTATTTGGATATTTAGTTGTAAAATTAGATCTAAATTTTAGTGTAAAATCAGGGCATGATGGAGAAAAATAAACCTTGGGAGATGCCATAGATGCTATGTCCATGCTTTCACATTCTAGATGAGGTGATGTTGAAATGTAGTAGGGCAGATTAAGGTGAAGTTATTGGGAGTAATCCTCTACACATGGGTCAACAAGTGGGATATAAACAAATGAATGGGAATGACCTGGTATACCAATGAACATACAGTCAACACAAACCATTCTTTGCTCAAGAAAGAACTTCATAGTTTTGAGGATTAGATATCGAAACTAAATCTAATCCCAACAATATTATGTAGTATAAACAATTAACACTAAATCAGCTTATCTCTAAGCAGAAGCTACTGTTGTCCCTAAAGTAATTATATAAAAAATACGGGGGAGAAAGAGGGGAAATGGTTTGGATAATTCAGTGGCAATGCCTAAGCCTAAGTCATTTACTATCGATTTGCTTCTCCAGAGGAACTAAATGACTTTTGGCAATGTCTTATAACATAATCATGTCAGCACTACAGCAGAGTGTTCTTGTGTAAGGTTACCATAACAACTGAAATGCGAGTGAACAGAGAACATAGAAGGATAGAGATTTTCCTCAACTACCTTGAGCTTTCCTTGAGGCTTCAAAATCCTGACGCTAACTATTACTCTCAAATAAATAAATAAAGTACAGGTCACTTATGTCAGAATTGTCTTTGGTACTGTACAATGACTTAAATACAAAAATTATAATTAATAATAATTTGGGAGAATTAAAAAACGAAACGGTAACACTTTAGAATACTAATTCATCATTAATGAATAACTACACAGGAACAAATGAGTAATGCAATATTGACACTAAAGTAACTGCTATTAACTAATATACTCTGATAAAAAAAATGTGTAAGTAGTGCTGAGTTGAATGTGGTAGTTCACTATTAGTTCATTAATTCCAACCATTTTTTCATACCTTACAAAGGACTACTAAGAATGACTTCATACAGGTTCCTAATTAACATGAATAATGCATAATATTGAATTAATTGTAAAGTGCAGGTAATAGTAACCCACTAGTATTAATCAAGTGTTACTTCATCCTTCTACAAACCCGATTCCAAAAAAGTTGCGACACTGTACAAATTGTGAATAAAAACAGAATGCAGTGATGTTTCAAATTTCCATATTTTATTCAGAATATAACACAGATGACATATCAAATGTTTAAACTGAGAAAATCATTTTACATTTAAAAAATATATATTTTTTAAAAAAATAAGTTGATTTTAAATTGCATGGCATTAACACATCTTTAAAAAGTTGTGACAAAGCCATGTTTACCACTGTGTGGCATCCCCTCTTCTTTTTATAACAGTCTGCAAATGTCTGGGGACTGAGGAGACAAGTTGCTCAAGTTTAGGAATATGAAGGTTGTCCCATTCGTGTCTAATACGGGTTTCTTGTTGCTTAACTGTCTTAGGTCTTCTTTGTCGCATCTTCCTCTTTATGATGTTCCAAATGTTTTCTATGGGTAAAAGATATGGACTGCAGGCTGGCCATTTCAGTACCCGGATCTTTCTTCTTCGCAGCCATGATGTTGTAATTGATGCAGTAAGTGGTCTGGCATTGTCATGTTGGAAAATGTAAGGTCTTCCCTTAAAGAGACGACATCTGGATGGGAGCTTATGTTGTATGCGCCCATCTAGAACTTGCTTCCCAAGCAGAACTTGGATATACCTTTTGGCACTGAAAGTGCCTTTCTAGATGTGTAAGCTGCCCATGCCACAAACACTTATGCAACCCCATACCATTATACATGTATAACATGTGTAACAGCTTCTTAACTGAGCGCTGATAAAACACTTGGGTTGTCCTTGTCTTCTTTAGTCTGGATGACATTGCGTCCCATTTTTCCAAAAAAAAAAATTTTTTTCTTCATCCGACCACAGAACAGTTTTCCACTTTGCCACAGTCCATTTTAAATGAGCCTTGGCCCGGAGAAAACATCTGCACTTCTGGATCATGTTTAGTTATGGCTTCTATTTTGACCTATAGAGATTTAGCTAGCAACAGTGAATGGCACGGTGGATTGTGTTCACCGACTGTTTTCTGGAAGTATTCTTAAGCCCATGTTGTGATTTCCATTAGAGTAGCATTCCTGTATGTGATGCAGTGCCGTCTAAGTGCCCAAAGATCACGGGCATCCAGTGTGGTTTTCTGGTCTTGACCCTTACAAACAGAGATTGTTCCAGATTCTCTGAATCTTTGGATTATATTATGCATTGGGGATTTGGTGATCCTTTGCCCATCTTGACTTCTGAGAGACACTGCTACTTTAAGAGGCTCTTTTTATACCCAATCATGTTGCCAATTGACCTAATACATTGCAAATTGGTCCTCCAGCTGTTCCTTATATGTACATTTCCCAACTTTTTTGGAATGTGTAGCTCTCATGAAATCCAAAATAAGCCAATATTTGGCATGGCATTTCAAAATGTCTCACTTCCAACATTTGATATGTTATCTATATTCTATTGTGAATAAAATATAAGTTTATTGGAACTTTTTTGGAATCATTTTTTGGATCAGTATCAAAAACATCAAAAGTTGACAATGACTTCAGTCACTACTAGAGTGTTATTATGTTTTTCACTTTCAAATATTGATCCAAATTAGTAGTTCCCTTAGAAGGATGTACTAACACTTGAGTCATATAATTAATTCTAAAGTTAAGGTAATGGTAACCCGCTAGGGGTGACCATTACCTTCACTTTAGAATTAATTATACATTATTAATATTAATTATGAACCTGTATATAGTAGTTCTTAGTCATCTTTTGTGAGGTATGAAAAAATAGTAGTTATTGATTAGCTAATATTGAACTACCAAATTCAACTAAGCACTATTATCAACTCATTTATTAATCGTAAAGTTTCTTGTTAGTTAGTAGCAGTTACTAGAGTATTAATACTGCATTAGTCACTTGTTCCTGTTTAGTTATTCATTAATGATTGATCAGTTTTCTAAAGTGTTACCAACAAAACTTAATAGAATATAATATTCTACAGGAAAGCATTCAAATTAAAGGCTTTTACATGGTTACAAAAGGATGATAGCATGATGAAAGCAGTTGTGCTGTTTAATATGTTTGAGGATGATTTCTGAAGTACCATGTGACACTGAAGACACATGGTCTTTCAACAACAAAAATTAGCTTTGCCATCACAGGAATAAATTAGTAAAATACACATAAAAATATTAAAACAGAAAACAATACATTTCAATTGTAATAATATTTCACAATATATTTTACTGTAATTTTAATCAAATAAATGCAGCCTGTTTGAGAATGAGACTTTTTTCTAAAACACATATTTTTATGTACCGCCCTGAAACTTTTGAACAGTAGTGCTTTTCCTCACTCCTAACACTGACCGTTACACTCTGCTAGTAGCGTGTTAGTCATGTAGACATGCTTGCACAGTCAACGCAATTTCTTTTGATGATTAACTAAGACTCACCACAGTGACAGCATCATTGAGCAGAGACTCGCCGAAGACGATGATGAAGAGTGTCTCATTCACATGGACTTCTTCAAACACAGCGATCACTGCTACAGGATCCACAGCCGAGATCAGAGCTCCAAACAACAAGAATTCCATCAAACCTGCATCTACTTTTTCATCTGCACACACACACACACACACACGAAAAAACAAGCTGCAGTCAATAATTACAATCAATTTGACCACATCACAGCCCTAGTGTTGTGGGGTAGCAGTTAAAAATCTGGCTGAATGCAATATATATAACCTGTATCTTAGCAGTAATAAATAACTTATTGTTACAAATTATAATAATTAATACATTTAATTCTTTATTAAACACTCCTGTCTATTACAGTATTGTGGTTGTCTATATTTTATACAAGTATTAAGAAATTAAAATCACAGTAACAGAAGGCCTCAAACTCTTTGTTGCTTTACTTAAAGCAGGGGTCAGGACCCACTAGGGGGCATCAGTGAACTTCCAAGGAGGGTTTAAGAATCTTAATTAAGAAGCTAAAAAGCATTTAAAAAACTAAAATAATATCTCTTATTTGAATTTGATTTCTCAAAATAGCTTGTTTTTATTTTAAGGAACACATAGATCTCAAAATGTCTGGAAACACAAAATGAATCAAGTTTTATTGTTTTAATTGGCTTGACACACTCTTCATTTATGTTAATTAAAAGGTTGAAAACAAGTAGCTTTGTCATCAGTACATCAGGAGTGCCAGAGGAAATATTCCACCTACATGACTACAGCACTGTATGATCTATGATCATTTAAAATAATTCATATTTGGTTCCATTAGTTTTAACTGACACCCCATAATAACTCACCAATGACCCCTGCCATCTTGACTCCATATAGACAGAATCCAGTGCAGAAGGCATTCCACAATGTGCCAACTACAGCGTACATCAAAATGGCCCCCAGGTTGTCGAAGAAGAGTCGTGATGGCATAAAATATCCAGCATCCCCCACTATAGTTGGCAGAAGAAAGAGGAAAAAGAGCCCTGGGTCCAGTTGGTAAGGCTGCTTTTTGCTGGCGATAAGAACCACAGCTCCCAGAACCAGACCCAGCAGTATCAGCATACAGCTCTCCGGGACCGCTGTGGTAAAACGCTGAGAGAAGTGGAATACTGAAGATGGCAGAGCAGAGAAAAGAGACAATGCATGAGAGATATTATCTTGTCATTCACTATCATACAAAAATGTACCATAATTTAAATGTATACAAATATAAACATAAACATAAACATAGTAAACATAAGCTCAAACTGACTTGAACTGCATTTACACATACTGTAGATACAGTGCATTCATGTAGTGCACTAGTAACTTACTAACCAAAAAATTAATATAATCGGACTTATATACAGGTCCTTCTCAAAAAATTAGCATATTTTGATAAAGTTCATTATTTTCCATAATGTAATGATAAAAATTAAACTTTCATATATTTTAGATTAATTGCACACCAACTGAAATATTTCAGGTCTTTTATTGTTTTAATACTGATGATTTTGGCATACAGCTCATGAAAACCCAAAATTCTCAAAATATTAGCATATCAAAAAATTAGCATATCATGAAAACGAGCTATTAACCTAATCATCTGAATCAACTAATTAACTCTAAACACCTGCAAAAGATTCCTGAGGCTTTTAAAAACTCCCAGCCTGGTTCATTACTCAAAACCGCAATCATGGGTAAGACTGCCGACCTGACTGCTGTCCAGAAGGCCGTCATTGACACCCTCAAGCAAGAGGGTAAGACACAGAAAGAAATTTCTGAACGAATAGGCTGTTCCCAGAGTGCTGTATCAAGGCACCTCAGTGGGAAGTCTGTAGCAAGGGAAAAGTGTGGCAAAAACGCTGCACATCGAGAAGAGGTGACCGGACCCTGAGGAAAATTGTGGAGAAGGACCGATTCCAGACCTTGGGGGACCTGCGGAAGCAGTGGACTGAGTCTGGAGTAGAAACATCCAGAGCCACCGTTCACAGGCGTGTGTAGGAAATGGGCTACAGGTGCCGCATTCCCCAGGTCAAGCCACTTTTGGGCTACAGAGAAGCAGCACTGGACTGTTGCTCAGTGGTCCAAATAACTTTTTTCGGATGAAAGGAAATTTTGCATGTCATTCGGACATCAAGGTGCCAGAGTCTGGAGGAAGACTGGGGAGAAGGAAATGCCAAAATGCCTGAAGTCCAGTGTCAAGTACCCACAGTCAGTGATGGTCTGGAGTGCCATGTTTGCAGTCATTTCTGCAAAAGGATTCCCGACCAAGTATTGAGTGCATAACTGAACATAATTATTTGAAGGTTGACTTTTTTTGTATTAAAAACACTTTTCTTTTATTGGTCGGATGAAATATGCTAATTTTTTGAGATAGGAATTTTGGGTTTCATGAGCTGTATGCCAAAATCATTAAAACAATGCAAGACCTGAAATATTTCAGTTGGAGTGCAATGAATCTAAAATATATGAAAGTTAAATTTGTATCATTATATTATGGAAAATAATGAACTTTATCACAATATGCTAATTTTTTTAGAAGGACCTGTATGTCCTGGCTATTGGCTAATTTAAGCTTTATAAAGCCAGCCCAAAATTTGAAGCCCAAAAAATGCATCCATCCATTATAAAAGTAATCCGTACAGCTTCAGGGGGTTAATAAAGGCCTTTTCACATGGTAATACAATTTTTAAGGGTGAACTATCCTTTTAAAAGGGTAAAGACATTTTTTGTTGTGTTTATTGCAGTAAGATGCACTTGCCAGAGACAACCAAATGCATAGAATAGAACACACCTAACAGAGTGCATAGAAAGAATCATCATTGCCCACAGCAGCCAAACCATCCTCATTTAAAGAGTAGTTTATAAGTTACAGGTGCTGTAATTCCATACCATGGTTTCAGATGAAATGTTACACAACACCATTCTAACGTACAATGACTTCCAGTGACAAATACTGAGTCACAGTAAAACATCAATCTCATACTGCAGCTTATTAGCTTGCAGAGCATTAAAAAATGGCCAAGAACTGAACAAGGTGACTGCATACTACATTTGTCAATTAAATGCAAGACTTTACTGTGGTTGTATGGAGCATCTCCTAGAATTCATCACAATATTTCCACAGGACGAGTGTCCATTCATAAGTCAGACATATCAAATGACGTACAAAGCATTATAAGATGAGGAGCAATCACACTGCAAAAACCCTATGCTCGGGTTCCTCTGGCAGGCCTATGCTTAACAGAAACCACTTTAAAGTAGTGTTTATGTGGACAAAGGGGGATTTGATAGATCGTAAGATGCTTCAATGGAGAGATATTAGTGAAAATGATGTTGATTAATATAACTGATTAAACAAAGATAATCAAGGCACAGACTGGCCTCCAGTTCTACAAGCAATCCTCATGAAATGTGTAAAATCACAACAAATTACGGCATAATAAGAGATTCTAATGGCACTAATTATTAATGTTTCCATGATCAGAGTAATCCTGTGGAGGAGGAAAAACAGTGCTCACCTCTGCCAAGAAACATAACAATCACCGCTCACCATGAGTCATTCACAAGGACAGAAAAACACTGACATACATCCAAAAAAACATACTGGACACCTGCACAAACACATGTGTACACACACAAACACTAAATAAATATTCTGATGCATATGCTTAGATATATACACATAAAAATACACACAGACAAATGTTTTTTTTTATGAGAGCGCTAGTGATTCATTCCATTCACTTATGCATAAAACTCGTGTGCCACTCCAGCCTCACAATAGAGGAGACCTTCATATGTGTGAATCATTTCTATCACAAGATCTCCTGCTTTTAAATTATTACTTGCCCTAAGCTTTCAAAACACAGTCCACATATAATTACAGCCATAATGAAAGGATATTAAACCCAATTAATCCGACACCCTTCGTTTTCAGAGTCAGACCGGGAGAGAACTTTTGCACAGCTAATTATGAGCATAGAGTGGAGTGCCATTCTATTATGAATATCTTTATTAACATTAGAACAGGTCAATCATTAAGTTAAAGTGTGTGTAGTAGAAGGGGATTGTGCTTTGTATCACCTCCATGATTCCAACTAGCTGTATTATGGATGCAAGTATGAATGTTTGAGAAGAGTGTATTCTGAATGTGTCACGTCACAGACAAGGGAAAAGGGTGCGAGGACTCAAGTGCAGAAAAAAGATGATTTATTTACAAAAACAAAACATAAACTCAAAACAAAACCCACGAGGGGGAAAAACAAATAATAGAATAATATAAATACAAACTTAAACAAACCAACAGAATCACGGGGAGGACGGAAGACGCAGACATTACACAAGGATCCAACACAGACTGACAAACACAAGGAGATTATAAAGGGAACAAACAAGGCAGATAATGAGGGAGAACAGGTGGGGCAAATAAACCAATAATCAGATAACAAGAAGGGTGGGGTTGACAGTAGCACATGCAAGACATGACAGAACCCACATGTGCACACAAGACAGGACAGGCATGTGACATTACCCCCTCCTTAAGGAGCGGCTACCAGACGCTCCACTAGGGACGGGCGGGACAGACCAGGGAGGGACGGGAGGGACAGACCAGGGCGGGGCGGGAGGGACAGACCAGGGCGGGGCGGGAGGGACAGACCAGGGCAGGACGGGCGGGGCAGACCAGGGGGGCACGGGAGGGACAGACCAGGGGGGCATGGGAGGGACAGACCAGGGGGGCACGGGAGGGACAGACCAGGGGGGCACGGGAGGGACAGACCAGGGGGGCACGGGAGGGACAGACCAGGGGGGCACGGGAGGGACTGACCAGGGGGGCACGGGAGGGACAGGAGAAACAGACAAGGAAGGAACAGACAAGGGAGGGGTCAACAAGGGACACATGAGGAAAACAAAAAGTTCAGGCACCCAGGGCGGCGCACGGAGAGCAGGACGCCTCAGCGGCGCACGGAGGGCAGGACGCCTCAGCGGCGCACGGAGGGCAGGACGCCTCAGCGGCGCACGGAGGGCAGGACGCCTCAGCGGCGCACGGAGGGCAGGACGCCTCAGCGGCGCACGGAGGGCAGGACGCCTCAGCGGCGCACGGAGGGCAGGACGCCTCAGCGGCGCACGGAGGGCAGGACGCCTCAGCGGCGCACGGAGGGCAGGACGCCTCAGCGGCGCACGGAGGGCAGGACGCCTCAGCGGCGCACGGAGGGCAGGACGCCTCAGCGGCGCACGGAGGGCAGGACGCCTCAGCGGCGCACGGAGGGCAGGACGCCTCAGCGGCGCACGGAGGGCAGGACGCCTCAGCGGCGCACGGAGAGCAGGACGCCTCAGCGGCGCACGGAGAGCAGGACGCCTCAGCGGCGCACGGAGAGCAGGACGCCTCAGCGGCGCACGGAGAGCAGGACGCCTCAGCGGCGCACGGAGAGCAGGACGCCTGGGAGGCGCGGTGAGAGCTGGACGCCTGGGAGGCGCGGTGAGAGCTGGACGCCTGGGAGGCGCGGTGAGAGCTGGACGCCTGGGAGGCGCGGTGAGAGCTGGACGCCTGGGAGGCGCGGTGAGAGCTGGACGCCTGGGAGGCGCGGTGAGAGCTGGACGCCTGGGAGGCGCGGTGAGAGCTGGACGCCTGGGAGGCGCGGTGAGAGCAGGACGCCTGGGAGGTGCGGTGAGAGCAGGACGCCTGGGAGGCATCTCCGGCCCAGCGGCGTCCACCGGAATGCGATCCACCAGCACAGGGACCACCGGAACACTATCCACCGGAACAGAGACCACCGGCATCGGGACCACCGGAACACGATCCACCGGAATAGAGACCACCGGAACACGATCTACCGGTACAGGGACCTCCGGAACACGATCCACCGGAATAGGGACCACCAGAACACGATCCACCGGCACAGGGACCACCGGAACACGATCCACCGGCACAGGGACCACCGGAACACGATCCACCGGCACAGGGACCACCGGAACACGATCCACCGGCACAGGGACCACCAGAACACGATCCACCGGCACAGGGACAACCGGCACAGGGACCACCGGAACACGGTCCACCGGCACAGGGACCACCGGAACACGATCCACCGGAATCGGGACCACCGGAACACGATCCGCCGGTACTGGGACCACCGGCATGCGATCCGCCGGCACTGGGACCACCGGCACAGGGACCACTGGAGCTGGGACCACAAGAACAGGCACGGAGGGAGCCTTCCTTCTCCTCCTCCTTTTAGAGACCACCGGAGCTTGGGCCACTGGAACTGGGGCCACTGGAACAGGAACCACCGGAGCTATCCAGCCCCTGGTCCTAGAGGGACTGGAGTCCAGCTGTTCCACAAACTCCCAAAAGTCCGGGGTTCCCATTCTCTCAACCTCCATGGGGCTGAGAGGCATGTCCAGGCAGAGGTTAAACACCTCTGCCTTCTCTGTCTCATTGAGGTACAGGTGATGCACCTCAATAAGGAATTTGCAGGCGAACTCTCTTACACCCGCCCCCTGTTGGCGGATGTATTTAGAGTTCACCTGCCGCATCACCTGTACGTGCCTGGTTAGCTCCATAGTTCAAAGAGCAAACAACAAAAATAAACAATCCTCTTGCTGAGTCCTCTATGGTTGGATCCTTCTGTCACGTCACAGACAAGGGAAAAGGGTGCGAGGACTCAAGTGCAGAAAAAAGATGATTTATTTACAAAAACAAAACATAAACTCAAAACAAAACCCACGAGGGGGAAAAACAAATAATAGAATAATATAAATACAAACTTAAACAAACCAACAGAATCACGGGGAGGACGGAAGATGCAGACATTACACAAGGATCCAACACAGACTGACAAACACAAGGAGATTATAAAGGGAACAAACAAGGCAGATAATGAGGGAGAACAGGTGGGGCAAATAAACCAATAATCAGATAACAAGAAGGGTGGGGTTGACAGTAGCACATGCAAGACATGACAGAACCCACATGTGCACACAAGACAGGACAGGCATGTGACAGAATGCAACCTTCTATCTATCTATCTATCTATCTATCTATCTATCTATCTATCTATCTATCTATCTATCTATCTATCTATCTATCTATCTATCTATCTATCTATCTATCTATCTATCTATCTATCTATCTATCTATCTATCTATCTATCTATCTATCTATCTATCTATCTATCTATCTATCTATCGCAATAGATCAATAGATGCAGACTATAATGATGCTATAATTCAAGGTTATACTATTAAAACACTTTACCTGTAACCCAATGGAATTTTGCACTGCTCTCACCTATTCAGGCAGTGTACTTACTTACTCAGCACTTCCAAGTCATCTGAAAACTGCACAGGTGCTTTAGATAGTGCTACTTTCTTCAGATGCAAGACACATTTTCAAAATTAATTTTTATGGTGTTACTGTGGCAATTGAATCACGGAGAAACAGATGATTGAGCTAAACGATCTGATGTAACTGCATGTCTTAGCCAAAAATACAAGCTGGAGGGACGCCTGAGAGACACCCACACAAGCAAATATAGGAGGTAGAGGTAGTACATTTTGTGTAGCCTATACTTCATGTGCTGTATGTATTTTTGTGATCTACACAAAACATACAACCATTTTTTTTCCATTTTCCATTTTGTTCTCAAATCCTAATTCTACATAAAATCTTCAATAACCAGTTTATTAATGCACAATATCATGTAATTTGTTTCATTTCCAACCGATAATGCTGTTTTGTCCTAGAGATATCTTTTGATTACAGGCCTACTGATGGCACTAATCAAACACTGTGGACTTTCGCATTGCAGCTCAAAAGAACAACATAGAGCTCTCACGTGATGAAATCATTCTCATGAGTCGGATCTTTTCAGGGAACCGGCTCACAAAAGAGGCCAAAATTCACAAATAGAACAAATTGAGCAGTTTAACTCACAAAACGAGATCCATCTAATTCGTAACGAGCAGAGAATAGATGATGATAGCAGAAGCCTATTTGTAGTGAACTGAGAATTTGAATGATGAATTTGACAAAAAGTTACTTGATCCTTATGTTCTCTTGGGGATGTTTCATGTTTACACTATCGGGTGCTTTGGAGTCTTAATTTGGCCACAACTTTCTGTGTTTCAGCAAATGGAATGATTTTTTGGTGACCAAAAAAATCTATACATATTTTGGGAAAATGCTTTGAAAACTTTCACAAACTCAACGATAAACTGTGGGCAAATTCACTACCCTTTCTTTATTTTCATGGATGAAAAAAAAACATCCACTAAATTAAACTGCTGTAAAAATGTATCAGATTAATATTTTTTTCCTAATTTTTTTTTGCATAAATCTATTAATTAACCTCAGTCCTGATCAAAGCTACTATATGTTTAAAAACAAAAATCAGGATTTTAAAGGTGCACTATGTAGTATTTTTGCAGTAAAATATCCAAAAACCACTAGGCCAGTGTTATATATTTGGTTCAGTTAAGTACTTACAATATCCCAAATGTTTCCAACTATTTGTAAATTGTGAGAAAATTGCTATTTTAACCAAAGACCTGGGACGTTTCAGCATAGCGTTCGAGGGAGTCATAATAAAAGTCCCGGTACTCACGAGCCGTGTGCTTGTATAACAATCGCTCCAGCGGCCATGCTCAGCTCCTCAACACTCTGTCCTGCTCTGCTTTACACTACAGTAACGTTAATAACCGCATCCATCAACATGATATCTGCCAGTGTCTTATTTTCCACCTGCTGTGAGGTGAAGACCACAAGATACTGCGCTCAAACTTCAAACTATCAAGCTCAAACTACGCCTTTGTTTAGAATAGGTGCCCTCCAGTGGACGGAAAGTTGCATAGTGCACCCTTAACTCTTTAACTGCCAAGTTCATAAATTATGTCACTGATTTGGGTGGAAAACACTTTGGAAAACGCTTTTAAACTAAGCTTTTTTTTGTTCTTTTTTTTTGTACAGGCCTATCTAAAGGGTTAATGGTGCCATCTGGTGATCAACAGTAAAAATGACAAATTTTACCTCCTCCCAACAGGGAAAACCATCAACAATTAAAAATGCATGAATATATGGAGTAATGGCTTTGCAATCAAATAATGTCATATAATGGAAGTCAATGGGGCAAAAACAGCCATGACATGAAAAACAGCCAGCCTTTGACATGTCCAAGACTGTGATAAAAATCCAGTCCACTATCACTTTTAATTAAAATCCTGATTCCTTTTTAAACATTTAGTAGTTTTGGGACTGAAGTTAATTAATAGATTTATGCAAAAAAAATGTGAAGAAAAAAATATTTTTTAGTGAGTTGAAGGATGCACAAATAGCAAAAACTAACATTAATAATTAAAAGTAGTCTACTGGAAATTATTACAACCTGATGTTATGATTTAAGTTTTATTCATGCACATTTTATTAAAACATGCAAAAATCCTTTAAAACCTCTTACGGTCTGCGAGGACGTGGACGTGCTGAAGCTTTGTCAGATGTAAGTAATTACCTTGACAAACTATACATCATTAAAAAGATCTAAGACTAAAGTTTAATTATTATTTTTTACCTCTGTTTTATTCTCTTAAAGTCTTATAGTGACCGTAATGTGTTAATATGTGCCAGGAGTTATGAATATAATGATCGGCGTCGGTACCTTTTGGTTGTAATATGCACGTCATTTGCTCCCATTCATAAAAAACTCCTCTGTGGTCGTCATGAAGACACTCGACAAAACAACATCCCTCAGGGCTTTTAGTTTAAATGTGTGCAGATATGGACAAATATTGATAGATTGTCATATGTTTGAGTCAAATTTCTATACAGAGGAGTATTATTTATTCAATCTTTATCCAAAATCTGAGGATGTATCATTATGAGCGCTGTAGACTCATACTGGCAGCCGGAGGGCGCTGGCAAGCTGTACTACTGAACAATTAGTCCATATATGGCAAGTGAAGAACAGACAAACCATGTGACATTTCAGGAACTATCTGACATAAACAAACAGCTTCCAGAGATCGTCAGATCACTATTTCACGCAGATAGACACGTTTTAATAGCCTAGTAATCTAGACGCACCCTAGCGGCAGCAAATCTAATCTGCCCGTGAGTGTCGTTTAGTAACTCTCAATACCCTTCTGAGCTGTAATCGCCAAACTCTTACCAGGTCAATCACATCGTGTATAGAGTCTGTGGGCGGGGCCATAATGACGACGGCCAAGTTGCGTTTGTGTGCTTCTAGTAAACACAGAAACTGGCGAACGGCAGTCTTTCAAATTAGCTTTGAACACGACTCAGGAAGACTGGGAGTTAAGCTTTTCTCTGAGAAAAGAACAAAGAACGGCACTGAAGTCATTCTTAAAAAGGGAAGATGTGTTCGGACGGAGTTTTGCCGACCGGATACGGCGAATGTTTAATCTATCAACAAGCTCTGTTTCACCTTAGTTGCTCTGGTTGGTGGTAGCGCTATCCTATCGCGTGCAGAGGGAGTTTGAAAGACAACCGTTAATCCCGCCCCTCGGATTGAGCCCTGTCTATGGTGAGTTTCCAGACCAAACATCTTGATGTGGGTCTGGCTTGTTAGGCTAACGTTTTAAGACAATAAACACACAATAGCGACAATATATGGTTGGTCTGTGTTCTTTATGCTATGTTGGGTGATTTCATAATATATTATATTTATAATACAATGCTATCCGACATGGCTTGTATCATTTTTTATTTTCTGTCAGTTTTTTTGACCCGAAGCCACATGAGATCACAGATCGTTATATAAAACACTTGACTTATAAAGTATAAACCGATATGAAGTACGTTTTTAATACAACATGATTTTAATCTGATAGATTGTTGTTTTGCTAGTGTGCTAAGCTAACATGCTAGTTTGCCCTAAGATGCACCTGCCACTGAGCAAATATTTTATTTTTATGAAAATTTTTGAAATGTAAAGGTTTGATTTAGAAATTAGGTTTGAATAGAGAGTCGTTAGTAAATACAATGCAGACAAAGGAATCATTATTATAGCCACAACCAGGTCGCAGAGGTGTGAATGTGTGCTGGGGACAAACTGAATGGGGCAGTTTTCACCTCAAAACAATAGAGGCAATAGACTTAATGAAAGCTTAGAAGACATGGCAATAAACATCAGTTGATATTTTAGAGAAATCTCAAAATAAAAATCATATGACATGATCTTGTAAAACATTGAATAAAATTCAGAGTTTTAGACTAATCATCTTCGGATTTGAAATATAACATGGTCAGACTTGTGGCGTTAGCTCAAGTGCATTTCTAGATTGCTCCAAAGCCAACTTCAATTTTTTTTTCATTAAGATATTTCATACAAATACATTTCTAATAACTTTACAAAAGTTTGATGCTAATTATAGCTATTTTTGATTATACAATTATTATAATTTTGATTAATATTAATATTTTATAATTATGATTACAGTAAACTGCCATGTGTCTGCTTTCAAATGAGAGCGTAATTATGCTTTTAGTGCAAAGGATTCATGAACTGTATCTGTTTTAGTCTGAGTATGCATTTCTTAGGATTTTTTCAAAAGTGGGGGTGCTGGCTATCAGGTTATGCCAAGAAATTATTTTAGCGTTGTAAGTGCAAAATATTGTTTTCAAATTATAAAAAACAAAGCCAGATGCAACAAACTGAAATTGAAAATGTGTAGATATAAACAGAATTGCCAATCAAACGTAGGCTAATAAAAAGGCGATAAATAGCTACTGGAACAACATACTTACACAGGGAGTGGGACCACATGATGATGACGTATTCAACAAGAATAAACGAATAGTTTATTTAAACCCATTCATTCTTTGTAATAAACTATTCGAAAGAACCGATTCGTGCTCATGAATCGAACTTTCCATCCCATTACCACAACACAGCCACGGCGTGAGACTGATGATGGAAAGATTTATAGCCTACCGAATAATACCCATAGCCAATCAGACTTCGCCGTCACTTCGCCTTTTGGAGATATACCAGTGGTTCGGCGGACGGCGGGAACACTGGGACCTCACAGTCCAAATAAATATCTCGCGGGGCGTTACGGGGTTTGCAAAAACAGTCACGAAAATTACAGGTACAAAAAAAAAAAAAAAAGATAAACGCAGCCTACCGTTACACCACTGTCTTTTAAACGCCTTTCGCTTATCTCCGGTGCAGCTAAAAGCCCGTTTTATTATTGTATCAATATGTCTCTAAGGAAAAGTAGGAGCTTTATTGCCATGGCAACCACCAGCGTCTGTCAATTAATGATAGGGAAGCGCTGGTGGCTTGCGCTTTTTACGCACAGTTTTTACAGCCATCGGCCCAGCACACAGCACCGAAGGCCCACTTTAATAAAACGCACAGCACATATTCATATTCACATAATCAACTTTCCACACTTTACGCGTAACGACAGTCGGAGCCAGAGGAAGCTTCTTTTAAACATGATATATTACAGAATATACAAGGCTCGCTGAGTAAGCGAAAACTTACACCATGTACGTTACTATAGAACTTACGTATTTTCGCCACACTGGCCACCAAAAGCCAGCTGGCTATAACGTAAGGTGTCTGCACGTAGCTCCATTCCCACTGCACTATCTTGTACCCTCCTCCGTGATGGTGAGACGACTCTCCGTCCTCAGTGCTCGGCGACGCCGGCTCCTCCGCAGACCGGGCGAGAGCAACCCCGGGATGCCCGTACTCCTCAGGAATATAGCGGGAGGAGACGGGAGATGTGACGGCAGGTGCGACGCTTACCCCCAGCTCCGGCGAGAGCGACGCTCCTGTCACGTAAAGGTCAGTCGCTGCATCACTAGCCACCTTTATGAACAGAAGCAAACTCACGCACCGCATCTTGTCGGCGTGTTCAACGGCGTGTCATCTTCATTTCTTTTATACACTCCTGTTGCGATGGTTAGCCCTCCATGGGACGCCCCGTTACCGGTTTACAACATCAACACACACACCACTTGCCGGTAACTCGCGAAGGTGCAGCTAGCGTATTGGGACACGTGATTCGTTCGTGCACGAGGAGGTTCTTATTAAAGAGCCGTCACTCATTATCCTCCTCAAAACAGACAGTAGTGTGCTCCAAAACTCGCGTTATCAGCCCATTTCTATGTCCCATTAAAAATGACTGGAGAAAAGGAGGGTTCCATTGGTAACGTCCCAGCAAGCAATAGCCGTCATTTCACCGTCTAGGTTAACTATAGACCTGATATAGTCCGACTATGAGTAGACCACTTTTAGCCAAAAGAATCTTTAATTTGGTTACATGTAATGTTTGTCCAAATAACTTGTGAGATGTATCATATTCCATCATATAAGCAAAGTTAACAGTGATTACAAGATGTTTGGTGTCATTTCTTTAACGAGATATATTCATAGCTGTGCGTAGCCACGGTTTAGCTCCTATACAGACCGGCTATTCGTAGCCCACTTTTAGTCAAAAGACTAAACTGATTAATTGTAGTTTTTGGCAATGTAGCATATGATATGGTTAATATTACATCATGTTCGCATTGTCAATAATATCTGCAAGATGTGTCATTTCATGTCATGGTCTATCTATAGCCACGGTTTAGCTCTGAATTGGACGGGCTATGTGTAGTCTGCTTTTAGCCCACCCATTTGTAAACATTTGAATTAGTTTTAGCTTTGCTGTCCCGCATTACATTCACTTAAAATGTAAGACAGTCAAAGAAAATCGTAAGCTAGATATATTTGAAAAAAAAAAAAAAAAAAAATGAAAAAAAAAAATTACAACTCTCAACCGCTAGATGGCAACTGTAGCCTGTGCTACTGGCAACGGCAGATATCGCGAAAAACATTTCTGTCGGTTGGAGTGAATTGTTTTTTACACAAGAGGAGGACGAGAACGGAGAACAACAACGGGCAACAGCAAACATTAAAGGACATTATTTGGCCTTGTAAGTATCTGTGTTTTCATCTTGACATATGCTCATTATATACATTATTTGTTATCGTGTATGAACGGTGAGATTTTAGCTAGGTAATATTGTAGAATAAAGCCATGTGATTAGCATGCTACATGTGCACCTTCAAGGGGATGAACATGAAACATGTGCAACCTATAATAATTTGTCATGAAAGCCACAAATATCCTTTTACTCTTTGGATCATTATATGAAAATATGAGTCTTTTTGAAATGGCAAGGCAAATTTGAATTGCACATTTCACCAAGCCAATAAGTCAGTGCTTTACATAAAGCAAGCAACATTGGGGAATTTAAAAAGTCAAATATAAGAAGACATTGTTCTATAAAAAAATAAAAATAAAATAAAAAACATGATAACAGGAGAGTTAAACTTGCAGTGCAGTGTAAGAAATGTATCATCATTCCTTTCCAGTTAATAAAAGGCAGTGGCAAACAGTAAACCTTGATTTAAAATAAATGAAGAGTTGCCACAGGACTGCAGGTTTTCTTTGAGTTTGTTCGAGATATGTTATGTATAAAAACTGAATTCTGCTTCTCCATGTTTAGTTTTGACTCCGGGGACAGAAAGCAGACCTGACCCAGATGACCGGAGAGGATGGTTCATAATGCAGCAGAAGATCAGAA
Source organism: Pseudorasbora parva (assembly GCF_024679245.1). Classification (NCBI taxonomy): domain Eukaryota; kingdom Metazoa; phylum Chordata; class Actinopteri; order Cypriniformes; family Gobionidae; genus Pseudorasbora; species Pseudorasbora parva. The sequence goes on from NC_090172.1 coordinate 39,803,556, forward strand.
ATTCACTTTGGCCTTAAACCATTCAATGCTTTTCCAATCATGTACCTCGTTGTTCTAATGCAACATAATGGCTAAAACATCTTTTAAACCCAAAAATTTAAATTCTGTCATTTACTCTCCTTCAAGTTGTTTCTTTTTGTCTGTTGTACACAAAAGAAGATATTTTGAAGAATCTGGGTAATCAAAAGCTTTATGGGCCCCATTGACTTCCATTGTATTTATTTTCCTACAGTGAAAGTCAGTGGCTACCATCAGATGTCTGGTTACCAACATTCTTCAAAATATAAATTTTTGTGTGTGTTCAACAGAAGAAAGAAACCCATACAGGTTTGGAACAACTTGAGGGTGAGTAAATGATGACTATCTCTTTAAACATGTCACATACATGTATCTTAACCTTTTATAGCCCAGCTCTAGAGCGCATCCAAGCTAAAGAGAATGACTTCATCACAATTACTGTAAATAAAGTAAACAATTATGATGTCAACATTGCTTTTCTTGTGCAATGTTTTGTTTCTTATTTGGCAGATGCCATGATGACTGACTTCCCAGCAGCAACGGTTTGTTATATATATATATATATATATATATATATATATATATATATATATATATATATATATATATATATATATATATATATATATTTTTTTTTTTTATATTACGTTGTTAGTATTCCATATTTCTTATCCTAATTTTATATTTAATTTTATTTTTGACATATTATTTGGTCATTTTTATGTTTTAATCTTTTTGTATTATCTTAAGTCGTCTCTGTTGTTAATGTTCTCTTTCTAAATAAAACCTTTATATTTAATGTGTTTTGATTGATTGTTATTTTTTTAGAACCTGTTATATTTGAGTGAAAAGAATCCTTTAGCCATTTTATTGTCTATTAAATGTATAGATTAGTCATTCGTTAGCCGTCTATTTGATGACTAGGGCTATGGCCAGACGTCTATTAGATTTTCACTGACAGCCCAAATTTAGCCTTGATTTAGCCTAGACCCATATTTGCTGTCTATTAGACATATGGATGTAGCCATTCAGTAGCCGTCTAATTTTGGGCTATGGTTAGACGTCTATTAGATTTTCACTGACAGCCCAAATTTAGCCTTGATTTAGCCTAGACCCATATTTGCTGTCTATTAGACGTATAGATGTAGCCATTCAGTAGCCGTCTAATCTTGGGCTATGATTAGACGTCTATTAGATTTTCACTGACAGCCCAAGTTTAGACTTGATTTAGCCTAGACGTCTGGGCTGTGTTTAGACGGTTATTAGACGTCTTTTAGACGCAAAATTGCTTGCTGGGGTTAGTCATGTCAGAATAATCAACAAATCGATCTAGCCATTTAAGCAACAAGTATATTCAAAATAATAGTTCAAGCTCAATAATATTATAATAGAAACTGTCAATTGTATTTAAAATGACACACGCGCCCCAGAAGGTTAAAACAATGAAGCTGTTCTGACATCTGTCCATGGTGGCAATAAACAAATCATGAATAAAACAGAAAAAAAGTCTAATAAAACATTTATTTTAATTTTAAACAGAGAACTATCTTGGGTTCCGAGGCCAACATGTTTTGTAAAACAAATCTGAATCAGAATACAATGTCTAACATCAGATGTACTGTACTTGCAAACATTATTTGTGCAGGTGTCGAGCGTAGTGACGGGTGATACATTCAGAGTGAAGAACACATGCACTCATGCAGACAGGTAATAAGGTCATACATAAAACAACAGAGTGACTCATGGTGACTCTAAATTCTTACAACAAACCCCATGTGCAAAAAAAGCAATACCAAGAAAATCCCTAAAATATGTGCTTGTTGTAACAGTAATAAAGGGCTAGAGAAAAGTTTTGCTTTAACGCAACATTTCTCTTTAGCAAGAGAGTGAGTGGTCCATGCACATATTTTATAACACCATAACAGTGGCTTAAGGTGAAACTAATTCATCGAAAACTTAAAAGTGAAAGAATGGTTGGAAACATCATATACCCACCTTTCTCTTAACTACAGAGTACATATCAGGACAGAAATGTGATACAGCAGAATACACGACTGTGTTTTAGAATCCACAAACCTATCAAGAAAGCGCTGTGATAAATAAAAGAAAAACAAACATGTGACCTAGTTTATGTCCTTTCTAATCAAGATCTCCTTGGTAGTCAGGATGTCCAGTTGAACACTACCCAGGTGCACATGGGTCAGCTTTCCAGACACAAATTAAACCCCACCCAAGACTAAGGAGTTTTTAATGGCCAATCATTACTGACACTGCCATGTAATCCAGAGTCCGGCCTCATTAATGGGCCCAGGAAACCAGTGTGTTCGAGTTACCCTATTGCACTGATTTCAGTTACTGGCTTTCTTGATCCTAACCTTGAGCTGAGCCATCACAACAGATAAGGTGAAAGTATTACATTTGTCTTTTAAAAAAATTCAGTTTTAACTTAAAACCTTTCAAACCCTTAAATACATCTCTTTGACTGATAAATTGTTCTCCAATCTATGCAATCTAAGTCTCTATACAAGATAATATATGTTCATCTGGTCAAAATATTAAGCATTTTACATTTACATTTATTCTTCATCAGTAAACATAGGCTGGTATTTAATACTATGCAAATAAAGTTTGTACCAATCAAATCATAATGTGTCTAATTGGTATCATGCAGACACTTCAGGTATTTGTACAGTAACGCAGCTGTCTGTTTCAACTGAAGCACATGATTCATCCGCTAAATTGTTGAGATTGGCAGACAGAATTAGATGCAGGCATTCCACAAACTGTCTTCAGTGAAGATCCCTTTGTTATCGCAGTTCTTCCCATCACAAATGCAGCTCGCCTCATGGCTTCATTGCTGCCTTGCAAGAGTTTTCCACAGCCAAAAGCCAACAGCTTCAGACTTTCCCATTAGGACTGCTGAGGCCAAGAGCCTGCACCACATCCACACTTAGTCCACTCTTTAGAGTCCTCCGCACTGCAACACACATAATGCACGTTACGTTATACTGTAAAATAAAATGTAAAACTAATTTTCAGACAATCCATATAATGCCACTTAAACATGTATAAAGACATTCATTTGATGCACTAAAATGATATGAAACTGTAAAGGGGTGAATAGAAATGTTGTGCACCGCTTAGACACAGAAGTCACTTTTCAAACCGAGCAGCTTTCTTTTGGTAAACATGACAAATTCCCTTGAACCTGTTGTTTCACCTTTTCACCAAACTGACCAACCACATGGATTCCCTACCGAAATGACTGCATTTAGCCAGCAAAAATCCACTGAACAGCGGTAAATGTTACTGCACCTTTAGATATACCATAAACCACTTTATAATAATATAAATAAACCCAAGCCTCACAGCTGCACTTAAGATTTTTTCAGGTTTGAAGGTTTGTGTGCTTTCGCTTTCCTTTTTTAAAAAGCACAGTTGCAAGAATGTGCCCTGCAAAAGGCTCTTTGTGGTGTTCGAATCCTGAGATGTCTAGCAGTTCAATCCGGCACAAGCAGAAGTAAAGAGGTGGCACGATATGGATCTAAATCTCACGATGGGAGATTTAGGGGCTTCTACCAAGCTAAGCAATGGTAGAAGGCAGATTACATTATGTTTTGGATACAGATAGTGTTGAATGCAAACAGTGACTAAATCCTTAATCTCATCCCCCAGGTTTAGGGCTAAAACAACCTTCAGAACTGGTTATGAAGTTCAGTGGTCAAAAAAACAAAAAACAAATAAAAATTGCGTTGACAGTCAAAATGTACTCACATGACTTTCGGTTAAGCCGCGAACGTTTTCGTGTTTTTGGACTAGATGCCCTCTCTGTGGGATTCTGGGTGACAGACTTAACCAGACGATCCATGATCTCATCTGTGGCATCATCCTGTGAGCTGGCGCTGTCCTCTTTGGCTACAGACATGTGTGTGCTAACCCTGCCTAAACCTGTGTAGAAACAGTACAACAGAACAATCAAATCTGTGCTTAATTACAACAGAAACAGGTCCAAGATCCTTAAAGGGAAGCGTTAAAATGAGTGAGGCTGGTATTACTTCTCGGCAAGCTGATAAAAATCAGTCATTTGTAAAAGGTTCACAGAAATTCAGGCAAATACAGAGTTGGGTGTGAAGTTTAAATCCATGGCTTTTTCATCCAGCCTTTTTATGTCTGTCTTGACAGTTAGCCCTGTATAATCACTTCAGAAAGACAATTATTTACTATTTAGTCCACAAAAAAAATCTGTTAGTTGAGAAAACCCACTCCATGCAGCCTGTGCGGTAGCTCTACCTTCATCATCATCATCATGATGAGCTGATTGGCTCTCTACTGGTGAAGTAGGAGCGTAGTCAAAGTCATAAGGCCCCTCTGTGAGATCAAATGACCCAAACTCTCATTAATTATAAAGTTATCATATTTTGAAAGCTGCACAAGAGCTTTATCTTTCCACACATTCATGCTCCAAACAATATACCTTCATCACTCCACTGAAGGGTTGGTGAAATTGGACCAGTAGTAAGAATCTCTATAAAAGGACCCCCAAATAAATAAAATGTATTAAATAAATAAATAAATAATAATTATAACAAACAATAATACAATTATTATTAATTAAATTAACTGTATGTAAGAAATGCATTTCAATGAATCATAAAATGACCCTGATATGTCACTAGACATTATGAAATAATCATGTTAATTTCAAATACTTAAATCACTGACAACAGTAGTCTGGCCAGAATAGTCATTTTTTAAAAGTTGTTGTTGCAGCCCTCAACTGGGGCCCGTTCTTCGTACCTCGCTTAATACATCCGAGATGATTTGACAGATCCCAGATCTTTTAATCAAGATAACTGATCTCTGGCTAATTTGGTTCTTTAAATGAATTTGCGGATTGGATTAATATAGCTGGATTAAATTATCTGAGATTACTGCTCGTGCCTGTGTTCCCTGAAGAGGACAGATGCATCGATACTCGAAACCACGATCAGCAATGCAGCGATTGGCTGGCGTCAAGACAACGTAATGACATCATATAATTAAAAAAGCCAACTGGCAAAAAACTTGTCAAAGAAAAAAAAAAGAACATTTATAAGGAAACAGACAAACGAACAAACCAACATAAAAGTTAGATCAATTAAATGTGCACTGTTTTGATGAACATGATTCTTAATTATTTATATTCACGATTTTATAATATTTGTACACACTTTACATTTTTATTTTAATGTTGTAATTTCATTTTTAATTCAATTTGAAGCAGATTTGTTATGTGACAATATTAATTAAAGTTTCTTAACAGTCAAGATCAAATGATCTGCATCTCTTGCGCTGCATTAAGCCACTCCCAAAATATCCGTCATCACTCACATTAATGCACGACAAAGATTAACTGCACATTTGGAATAATAGATGCATTCAATATAAAAATAGATCTCTCTTCTATAATAATTGGTATGAAAACAACATTGTGTTAGTTAAACAACTTTTGAATTCAAACTGTATTTTATTATCTTATAGTGAACTTTTTTGGATAAATTTGGGTTTCCAGTAACACCAAAAGAGTGTGCTGTTGTATTTTGTGCCATACCTCAACAAGTTATACAGTTTGTAAGAGTGTGTGGAAGTGATTCTTCTGAGGCAGTATATGTTCAAGACAGCATGTTTTTAGGAGACATTGACATTCTGAAACACAGTTGTACTAATAAACATATTAGGGATATTATAACAGGTGAAACAGCTACTCATAAAAGTTTATTGTGGAACAGTGTATTTAGAAATATAAACTGGAATAAAGCTTGGTGTATTTGTGAAGCATACTGCTTAAATAACAAAGTAAAAGAAGTTACATTTAAAATTTTACATGGTTCTTATATCCAGCTAAAAATGTATTAGATAAGTTTAATTTAGATATTGATTATTCATGTGATTTTTGTTCAATAGAAAAATAATCTATTATTCATCTATTTTGTGATTTTTTTGGGTGGACATTGAACATTTAATTAGAAGGAAAACAAATGTTATATTTAAATTAAATAATTTTGATATATGTATATATTATTTCAATGACTGTGATAATAACTATAAATTCACCTTTATTGTACAACTTTTTATTATTTTGGGAAAATTTCATATACACAAGAAGAAATGGTCAGGATCCAAGCCACATTTTATTCATTTTCTTCAGGAGACTAAGGACTATTGCACCAGTTTAAAGAATATTATGAATAAAAAAAGCAAGAAAGACTTGTAATATTCTTAAAGAATATAACTTTTTTGATTAATTTATCAAGGTTTGTATACTCTGGCATTTTTTTTTTTTCATTTTTCTTTTTAATTGTTTTCATTTTTTTTTTTGTATATGTGTATTAATATATTTTCTTTGCTGTATTTTACATGTTTTTTTTTTCTGGGAAAAAAAAAAAGATTAACTGCACAATGTGTGTAAACCTCCAATACATCAATAAAGTAATCATTCCAGAACAATTCACAAATAAATCTCTCAATCAAGTGACTTTGTCTATAGTATTATACACTAATTTTACACAACATTAAAATATTATTTTCTAATAAACTTTTATATTTATTATTATTTTAAATTATTATTGCCCCTGGTTCAGTAACACATTTTTGTAATAAAGTAACAGTGGCTGGGACAGATTTTAAGTATCACCTCAAGATGCAATCTAATCCTGTTTACATGAAATAAGCCTGCTCCTGAGCAGGTTTAAGATTACGGACCTGGGGCCTGTACCATGAAGCTAATTTAGCTGCCTAGCCAGATTTGTTTAAGCTTAGTTTGTGCCAATCCTGGGTTTTAGGTACCATTAAAGTAGTTTGGCTTTTAGCTGTGTTCGTCGCCATAGTAACTTAAGATCCACGGCTAACCTGCTCTGGGGTAGGTTATGTTCCGGATTAGAGATCACAAACTGAAATTGGACCAATAAGCTGTGAGTAAAGTGACACACTTCTAATGCAATAAAGTCACTCCCTCTGTTTCTACACAAATTAAAGGTCACTACATAGCAAATGGTTTTTAAAGACTAAAGCATCTGGCTTTTAACAATGCTTATTTATAATAATAATAATAATAATAATAATACAAATTTTGAATGATTTACATACAATTGGTGTAATTAGTATACCCTTAATATATTACACATGAATCATTTTAGTTACTCAATCATTAATAGGCTCTTTGTTAAAATTAATATACATAGCCTACATAAAGTCATATAAATAAGCTTTAAAATCAATAAATAAAACTACTAAAAAAAGAAGCTTATTTAGCTTAAATGTTCAATTTTCTCTATATCAACTAAAATAACTTCATAACTTTTACTTGCATTGACGTATAATATTTTTTTCTTTAAGTTGTCCTCTTTCAGACAGCTTTTCTTCTTGCTGTGTATTTTTTTTTATTCTTAATATTTTTCAAATCATGTAATATTCTGCAGAAGAGAGAAATTAATCTCACTGCTTCTCTCGCGAGAAGTGAATCTCAGTTCCACAGCGTGTGATTGGCTGTTCACTGCTGATGTCACAGCTAAACTCTTGAACTCAGGACCGAAGCCTGAGTTAACAGAGAAAGCTGTGATCAGCTTCATGGGACCAACAAAGCCTTAATACATTGGTTTGGTTTTGTCAACTCAAAACTAATCCTGTAACCCTGAGTTTGTTAAACTACCATCATGGTACAGGCCCCTGCTGCTATGACAGCAAGTCCAGGATGAGCTTCGAAGAACCAAACAATCCGAGATCAAGCCAGACCGTCAACAATCAAATCCAGCTAACTGATTTAGCGACGTACGAAGAACAGGCCCCTGATGTTGTTGTTGACATGTTGTGGTCACAACACAAAGTCAGTAGTGTTTCGAGGTTTAGTCATCCAGGTTGCCAGATCTGCTCTAGTTACCACAGCTGCAGATATAAATGTTCCTGCTGGATCCTGCAGCTTATCTGGCAACTTAATATGTTAAGACACTGAGCATCATCTGTGTTTGGCAACTAAACTTATTGTAATTGAAACTGGAGTCTTCAGTTCTGTTTCTGGAGATCTACCTTCCTGCAGATGTTACTTCTCTGACTGTAATCAAACAAATCTGGATCAGATAGTGAACTTTTTTAAAGCAGGTGTGTTAGAGGAGGAATGGAATTCAATTTTACAGGAAGGTTGGGCAATAGCAGGAGGACCGTCACTGGTCTAAACGGCTAACTCTAACTTGTATCCAGGATTTGGTCTCTTACTTCGTACAGCACGGCTCCTGCGCAGATTTCTGTTGTCATTGTTGGCGATGAGCAGGTTTTTCATGTTCTCATGCTCCTCTTGGGCTGGCTCTGATTCTACTGGTGAAGAAACCGGGGATGGGCTGTCCTCCAGAGACAACTGTGGAACTGCTCCAGAAAACTTCTCTGTCTGTGAAAAGATTCAGAGATATAATTAGTTACTGGTAATTGTTTGACTGAATTTACTCAAATGACAACTGAGAATGAGCCAGTGGGGTTGTGGACAGGGCCATGAAATAATTAATTCCCTTAAATGAACAATCTGGGTTCAATAAAAGTTAAGCTTTATTGACAACATTTGTGGCATAATGTCGATCAGGGCTGTCGTAAGAGGGAGGACAGCTGAGAAAATTGTCCAACGCCCTGTGTTGAGGCGGCTAAATGCTTTATACTGCTGAGTGTTTGGAGGTGAACCACAATTTAGTTTGGATCTTGGAAATTCTAAGGATGAAAAAAGAAAAATATACACATCCTCATCCTTTTTTGTCCCATCCACTGAAAGGATGAAGATGTGAATTTTAATATTTTAATATTATTTTAATTTTAATTTCATACTGCCCTTTACAAGCTATATAAGATACTTGCATGTTCCCCACAAAACAAAATAAGTACAATTGAACAGTTTTTAACCTCTCTGCACTCAATGCATTATGTTAACTCATTGAGCATTGGTGAATATTTACACCTTTTGTAATAGTTGTATGATGTATGAATTCCTCAACTGTCTTCAGTGTGAAAAGATGGATTTTGAAATCAGTCACTACTGGATAAAATATACTGGAAAACCAAAGACATGTACAGGACTGGGAATATTTTGAGGTTGGGGGTTAACTTCTCTCTTCTTCTTCACATAATATGATATGCAGAATTGGGAATATTTAAATATTCAATATAGAAAATAGCTTAGTCAGGGCAGTATTTAATTAGTAATTTGTATGATCCCCCTTATTTTGCTCAAATTTGACATATTCTGCAAGGTGTGTGTAAACATATGCTTAGTAAATTTAAACTATGTTTTTATTTTAAAGTATGCTTTAAATGTATCATTTTTATTTAAGAGCTTTCATTTCACACCTCTGTGATCATCTTGCCCCGGGTTTTGGTGCGCTCCCGGTGGACAGCGCGCTTGCGTTTCTGGGTGAGGACTCGCTCTCGTGTGGTGCGGTATTCCAGGGCAAACTCACTGATGATCTTACAGAACTGAGTTACTTTAATGTCCCGCACGGAGTATGAGGGCTGACCCAAGTATAGCAAGAAGGAATGAAACCTGCAAAGTGGATACACTATAAGTTCATCCTAATTAAAACATGAATCAGTCATTCATGCTCGTCAACTTATGGGGAATCATCAAAATGATGTTGGAATCTTTTAAGTTTAACATGTTAAAATGGATTACAGTGTTTTTACCTGTTAATAATGCGTCTGTGAACTACTTTCAGGATGATGATCCTTTCAGTGCAGTCTTTCAGGAATTCTGTCATTTTGTTTTTCAAGTTAGGTTTAGTTTCATGTTTGGCCATTACTTTAAGGTTGTCCCACGAGGCTTTGCACTTTCTCTCTAACTGAATCAGGTTTTCAGACAACTGCTCAAACTCCACCTGTGTGGAAAGGAAAGGAGGGAGTATGATGACAATGCATGGTAAATGGTTCTTTGCATCTTAGTCACCTTCAAAGAGAGAAAACAAACAGAAAATAACATCATGTGCACAGAATTAAATTAAAATTGAATTAAAATGATTACCTTTACAAGAAAAAAACTGCTTAAAAATTGGAATAGCATTGAAAATATCTGTACAAATAATATAATGTATAATAATGCAATGTAAGATGGAAAACAAATAGGACAAAGAAATTACATAAAAACTGTACATAAAGAAGTGTCTGAGACACATACTTTAGCAGAGCGTGTAATAGCAGGGATCTCGGAGTAAAGGTCTGTCGTATCAGGGTAATTTTCCACCACAAAATTGGAAGTATGATGAAGCAGCGACTGCCTGTGTACTGTGTCCTTTACCTCAGTTACCTTCTCTAGATAACTGAGCTCAAAGCCCTTAGCCTGTGAGAGAGATGAGAAGTGCTAATTAAAGTCATTATGTGATGAACAATGTAGTAAACGACTACATTGCCTTTCTTGGCAATTGGTGAGGGGGGGGGAGCATAATTAAGATGGCTACTCATTAAATGGAGTGGCACAAATTAAAGGACATCATGTTCTGAATAGTTAATAACTACTAACTGTCAAGTATTTTGTTAACATGACACTAACAAGGATCAAGATATGGAAGTGGTAGTGCTGTAAAGACCACATTAAAACTGATGACATATTTTATAAATGATTCATGAAATAAAACGTTCCCACATATTGAATTATGTGAAATGTTCAGAAAGCTTTTTATTTACACAAATAAAATTGTATGTTCTTCTATATTGTGACATTTATCTAAGTGAAACAGCTTATAGAAAGAGGCGCAAGGCTAGACTTGAATTAGTCCATCAGGAATGGACTGTTGTGATTTGCTATTGCTGCGATATCATGCCAGTAAACATCCTCAGAGAAGAAATGTTGCTGCAAATGGTGGAGGAAGTAATTTTTTTATTAAAGATTATGAGGACACGTATGAAAAGAAAAATTATGAGCACAGATAAATCCTTTAAAATAAATACTGTAATATTGTCCATTGTTTTATGGTGACTTTAAAGGAACACTCCACCCTTTTTAGAAATAGGGCTTATTCAACTTCTTTCCTCCCTTTAGATATGTGGGCAAATGCATTTTTGTCTCAGTACATGTATTGTTTTAGTTTGGCAGGGTCGCCGCTAGCTTAGCTTAGCATAATGAATGGAATCCTATGTTGCCAGCTAGCATGTCCAGAGTAAAAGTGATCCAAAAAAAAACCACCCACCTAATTACGACTTATGGCCTGCATATTTACAACAAGTACAAATAGTGATGCAGATTAAGATTTCACAGCGAAGCACTGCTACTTGGGCGCAGAGATATCATGGCTTTCATCCTCACATCCTCCGGCTGTTGAGCGATCACAATGTGTTGCGTGATATCTCTGTGCCCATGTAGCAGAGCTTCGCCTGTGCTTAGTCAATATCTGCCTAGGAAATCGCCTAGTCTTAATCTGCATCACTTTTTGCACTTGTTGCGAATATGCAGGTCACAAAAAGTAATTAGGTAGGTGTTTTTTTTTTTTTTTTTGGATACATTTTACTCAGGACATGCTAGCTGGAAACATAGGATTCCATTCATTATGCTAAGCTAAGCTAGCGGCGACCCTGCCAAACTAAATCAATGCATGCACTGAGACAAAAATGCATTTGCCAACATATCTAAAGGCAGAAAAAGAAGTTGAATAAGAACTATTTCTAAAAACGGTGGAATGTTCCTTTAAAGGTGCCTGAATTGATGACAGAAGTTTTGTGGGTAAACTATTCTGTAAAATCAAAAATATATTTCATCAATCTGTCCTGGTTCTATGCATGGTAGTAGAGCCTAAATACCATCTTCAGTACTTGTACACTAGAGTTTAAAAGGTCATCATATACTACAGCATAGAAAAGGTGCCATGCATTGTCTTAAATCATATCTTATCTTTCACAGGAAACAGCAAAGGATTAAGGCATCAGTACAGAGCTGCTTTGACTAATCACATGTCCATAAAGCTTCAGATCAGTTCACCTGTCCTTAATACAGGCACTTTAAACTCTGCTCACTTACATTTGAGCTATTGAGGAAGTTGCCAATGGCCAGTAGTGTTGCGAGAATACGCTTGAAGGTTTTGTTCTTGGCAAGTTGTTCCATACCCAGTTTGAGGTCAAAAAGAGGCTCTGCAATCTCCTGCAATATTCATGTGTAAAGGATAGAAGAAGAGACGGATTGAGAAAGAATGTTTGCCATGAATGTCTCATTGGTAGCTCACTAAAGTAATTGCAGATTACTTTAGGTCACCAGAACTCAATTTAAAAAGCCTAAATGACTAAATTTCATTAATGGTTCCTCTGCTAACAGAGCTAGAGTTCAGCTACCAGTCAGAATGCAATACTGAGTAGGGCTGTAGGCAGTAGGGCTGAATCAGTCTGAAAGTGGATTTTAAAAAAAGTAATAAAAAAAAATAGAATCCCAACATGGTCAAACCAAAAATATGACTAAAGACACCAGAATAGACAGTTACATGTATTAATCATAATAATAGGTACAAACAATGCTTCAACCAACAATATAAGCAATTAACTGTGGGTTAAGCAACACAGCATCAAATGGGTTTATCTGCATTTTACAACCGTTTCAAATGCAGCTTGTCCAGTCAGATTTTGGAGTAGAAACTATCAAATTTAAAAAAGTCTGGGATCAGTAAGATTTTTTTTTAAAAGACTACCGTAATACATTTATTTAGCAAGAATGCATTTACTTGATTCAAAAAGTGACCATTTCATAGTGTTATAAAAGATTTCCATGTCAAATAAATGTAAATAAATAAATAATATTTATCTAAGATTCCTGAAAAATATTAAGCAGTTTTTAACATTGCTGCTTAAGAAACATTTATTATTATCATTATCAAATCAGCAAGTTAGAAAGATTTCTAAAGGATCATGTGACGCTATAATGATTCTGAAAATGTAGCTTTACATCACTGGAATGAATTACATTTCTGAAAATAGTCATTTTAAATTGTAATCATATTTCACAACATTACTGTTTTCACTATTTTTGTTCAAATAAAATCAAGTCTTGGTGAGTATAAGACACTTAAACAATGAATATATTATAATAATCTTACTGACTCCAAACTTTTACCACATGACCACCTCTGCATGGTGTAATATAACCTAGATTAGTCATTTTATTATGATCATTGGACCAAACAGGTTTTCATTTTTACTAAAAAATTGCGTATACAAAACAGGATTTATTGTCATGGTGTTCTGACCTTCTCCAGGGTCTCATAGTTCAGTTTAAAGGCCCAGAGCTGTAATCTGTCTGTAAGGCCACTGATGGAGGAGAGAGTGAAAAGAAATTGCTCTGCTGTACCCAGCGGTACGTCCGGGTTAGCCAGCTGCGCCTCCTGAATCTTCTGTTTCTCTTCATCTGTCGGAGTCATGGTCAGTATTTTCTACAAGCAGAGGGAAGAAGAGGATTTTTTTACTGTGCAAATGAATCACTTAAATCTTTATTAATTTTACATGATTTATAAAAAGAAAACAAATACACTGATATTTTTTCTCAATAGAGAAATAAATGAATGCTAAATAAGTGAGTTACTACTGCCCCCTTTTGGATGCTAGTGCTATATTACCTCAATGCCCTCTTTACTGATGGCAAACTCATCAAAGGTGAGGATGGCACTCTTGATGACATGAACAGCAGGTAAAACAGTCATGCCAATATTGATGGCATTGCTTCTCTTAGGATCAAGCACTGAAATTGCTGCTTTCTTGGTCTCGGCACATTTCTGTATAAAAAGGAGAAATAAATGAAGTTTACGTAAACCTAAATCTTTTATAACATGCACTCATCGACTGTAAAAAATAAAACAAAACAAAAATAACTAAAGCTGTAGCTTTTACACTATTTTGTCAATACATTCAATATCAACTATTCCAACTGTGATCTCTGGGTAATCCAACAGCTTTAATGATTAATTTAAAAGAGTTATAATGGTTTTACATTGACATTTTTGTGTAAAACCTTAAATGCTTTATTCATAAATAAGTTTGCCAGTTTGGGTTGTTTGGCATAATTTGAGTTTTTCATGTAACATATGCTCCATTTGTATTTCTTGATTTGTATGCGTAAAATCCATACAATTATATAAAGTACCTGCTGTATAAGATTATAATCTGTATACACATTTGTACAAAACAAAACAAACAAAAAACTATTTAAATTAATTTTAAAAGATAAATCAATAAAAACAAAGATTACAAAAAAATAAACATGCTTGCCCAGCGCACCTTTGTTACAGGAAGTTCCTTGCCCTTGGACTCAAACAGGTGCTCCAGCTTAGCTGTATCGACTGAAACCTTATCAAGCGAAGCCCACACTGTGCCCCGCCCAAACTTGCACTTCCTGGGGCTGTCGGGCTGCTTAAGCTCCTTCCAAAACAGTTTGACTGTTTTCCGCTTCTTTAGAAAAGCTGGATCACCCTGAGATGGGGACGGAGGAAGGGGCACACTCAAACCTCCAGGAGGGGGAGGAGGTGGAGGAGGAGGGGGCACACTCAAACCTCCAGGAGGTGGAGGAGGTGGAGGAGGAGGAGGTGGAACCAGAGCAGTAGATCCTGGAGGAGGAGGAGGAGGTGGAGGTGGGGGGGCAGAACCCAATCCTGGCACTGGAGGAGGGGGTGGCAGTACTCCATTAGGCAAAGCGGTGTCAAAAGTGTCTATATCCAGCACATCAATATCCTCCTCCTCCATCAGATCAGAGAAGTCAAGATCTTTAATCCGCAGAGGTCTGGAACTGGGCTGCAGCTTCTCCCAGGCATCCTGACTACCCCTGGACAATGGTGTCATCATGGTCTTCTCCAAACTCTGCGAATGCGTCTCAGCTTCAATACTGAACTGTGGACGCAGCTTCTTGAGCATTTGTTCCTCCACCAGCCTGGCGCGAGCGGCCTGAGCAGTACCTTCGAGGCTCTCCAGCTCCGCCCGTCTGGATGTGTCCTCTGTGGGCTGAGAAGATTGACACTGCAGTCTTGAGAGCCGTCCGGCCATACTGGTGATTCCATGCTCCTCAAGTGTACTTTCCAGACTTGGACCTTTTAGACCTCCAGAGGAACTGTTATTTTTGGAGTAGAGCATGTCCAACATGAACTTCCTGTCATTAGAGAGGGTGCTGTGCTGTTCCGCTGTACTGCCCTGACGCTGCAAACCACCCTCTAGAGGAACAAGAAATCATTTAGTGCTGAAAGGAAAATATTAGTTATATGATATATGAATGGAATTGTTATATTGCAGCCATTTGCTAAAATCCTTTAAGCTAATTTTTTTTTCTCATTAATGTACACACATCACCTCATATTAACAGAAACACACAGAACTGATGACATTTTTGTAGATTTATTAAAAAAGAAAAACTGAAATATCACATGGTGTCACTAAGTTTTCAGACCCTTTGTTGTGACACTATATATTTAACTCTGGTGCTGTCCATTTTTTCTGATCATCCTTGAGATGGTTCTACACCTTCATTTAAGTCCAGCTATGTTTTTTAATACTGATTGGACTTGATTAGGAAAGCCACACACCTGTAAATATAAGACCTTACAGCTCACAGTGCATGCCAGACCAAATGAGAATCATGAGGTCAAAGGAACTGCCTGAAGAGCTCAGAGACAGAATTTGGGCAAGGCACAGATCTGGCCATGGTTACAAAACAATTTCTGCTGCACTTGAGGCTCCTAAGAGCACAGTGGCCTCTATAATCCTTAAATGGATGACGTTTTGGATGACCAGAACCCTTCCTAGAGCTGGCCATCCAGCCAAACTGAGCTATTGGCGGAGAAGAGCTTTGGTGAGGGAGGTAAATAAGAACCCAAAGATTACTGTGGCTGAGCTCCAGAGATGGAGATGGGAGAAAGGTGCAGAAAGTCAACCATCACTGCAGTCCTCCACCAGTCGGGGCTTTATGTAAGAGTGGCCCGACGGAAGCCTCTCCTCAGTGCAAGACACATGAAAGCCTTAATGGAGTTTACTAAAAAAAAAACACCTGAAGGACTCCAAGATGGTGAGAAATAAGATTCTCTGGTCTGATGACCCCTTTTGGCCTTAATTCTAAGCAGTATGTGTGGAGAAAACCAGGCACGGCTTGTCGCCTGTCCAATACAGTCCCAACAGTGAAGCATGGTGGTGGCAGCATCATGCTGTGGGGGTGTTTTTCAGCTGAAGGGACAGGACGACTGGTTGCAATCGAGGGGAAGATGAATGCGACCAAGTAAAGGGATATCCTGGACGAAAACCTTCTCCACAGTGCTCAAGATCTCAGACTGGGACGAAGGTTCACCTTCCAACAAGACAATGACCCTAAGCACTGGTAAAATAACGAAAAAATGGCTTCACAAAAACTCTACGGCTGTTATTGAATGGCCCAGCCAGAGCCCTGACTTAAACCCAATTGAGCATCTATGGAGAGACCAGAAAACGGTTGTCCACTTACGTTTACCATCCAACCTGACAGAACTGGAGAGGATCTGCAAGGAGGAATGGCAAAGGATCCCCAAATCCAGGTGTGAAAAACTTGTTGCATCTTTTCCCAAAAAAGACTCATGTCTTTATTAGATCAAAAGGGTGCTTCTACTAATTACTGTGCTAAGGGTCTGAATACTTAGGACCATGTGATATTTCAGTGTGCAATAAATTAATTTTTTGTGTGCAATAATCTGCAAAAATGTCAACAAATCTGTGTTTTTCTGTCAATATGGGGTGCTGTGTGTACATTAATGATAAAATTTAAGGGGGTCTGAATACTTTTGAGATCAAAATGACCGATTTTGCGGTGGTCAATTCAAGAAATTTGCAAAAAATTCAATAATTTCATGATCTGGATGCCACATTTCCCAAGCCATCATGTTAGATGCACAGTAATAAAATAAGCACTTATAAACAAATGACAATAGGCCAAATAAATACAACATATTTATACAGATACAAACAGTGCTTTAAGTTTCGATAAACTAACAGTAGCCTTTCCCCTGTTATTGATGTTTATTTAAACATTAATGGTACAAACAGGAGCGGATATAAGCTAGGCTAACTGGAACTGGAAGAACTGGATAACTGTTAGCTGAAGAATAAAATCCATTTTATGTGTCTGTGGTACAATCTCCACAAACACGAAAGCTGATTGACTGCCATATAAGATTCATGTTATATGGCAATGCTATATTTTTAAAGGGATAGTTCACCCCAAAATGAAAATACTGTCACCATTTACTTACCTTCAAGTTGTTCCAAACCTGTATGAGCAAGCAGATAGAGCAACCATTAACTACTATAGTAGGGGAAAATACTATTGTATTCAATGGTTGCTCTATCTGCTTGGTTTTAGATTTTTGGGTGAACTGTCCCTTTAAGCTCTAAGCTGCTCCTAATCACTTCTAAGAGAGAGAATGGAATATGTTGCTAGCCAACAAATAAAGAGTTGTAAATTCATGATACTTTTCCATCTCTTTTTATTTTTATATATACTTAAAATACATTGTTGTTAAGAATAGTATATTCTAGTTATTTATTTTGGTGATCTGTATCAGCCAATACTGCTTCCAGTGATCGTCCCCAAAAATCTTAATTGGAGCATACCTTATATATTTATATGTATTTATCATAGATATTTTAAACACGGACAATCATAGTCAGTCCACTTCTGAATAGCTGCAGAGCTAAATTTAATCAACAGGGGTAAAAAACAAAACAAATATAACGCATAATTAAAACAATGTTCTATAAATAACATGCATAAAACGCCACACCTACAAATCACAAGCAAATGGAACTATTTATAAATGACGTTACATGTGTAAAATACACAAGTAGTAATAAAAACTGCTAGACTGAAAATATTCTTAGTTAATCTTTAAAAACACTAATTTAATAACAATTTTAAATTTAATCTCAAAAATGAATATCCATTTTTCATACTGTACATTTTGTTATGAAGATTGTCCATGTATCAGTTATTAGCCATAACATGAAAACATGATCTAAATTTGTATATCAGTGCATCCCTAGATAGTATACAACACTGTTGGCATCTGCATTGTATTGAAGCAGTAATCTTCATTTCATATATGTAGTATAATAGCAGCGTGCTAAAAGAGACATCCTACCTTCGAAATGTCCAGTGCAAGCACAGATCATGTTGTTCCCACACGCTACCATCCTCTGCTTTAGTAACCCAGTGCAAACTAACAACAGTTACTCTTCTCAGATCTAACAGCTCTGTAACCAGTGCTAACAGTCTAAATCCCCAATAAGCAAAAACGGAAACTGGTAAGGGGAGATTCCCATCTCGAAATCTAAATAGTTTATATCTGCCCACTGCTTCAGCTAATTTACACTCCCTGGACGAAAGGCCCTTTAGTGGCTGTGTCATTTGGATTACGGCCACTAGAGGAAGAGATGGAATCGCACTCAAATATTTCCACTTTGAAGATTTCTGTTTGAAATAAAGCTCTCGACTTCCCAAAGAAGCCCTCACACAGAAGTGCCTGACTATTGCTCTGTGTGTGAGAATTTCATTAAGCAGAAAGCTGGTTAAAAGAAATCTACAAAGTGGAGGAAACAAGTTATTGATTATACACAATGAGTCTCAAAAGTTTTGTCTGCTCTAGTTAGTTGCTTGAAAATACAACTGAACTCATGTTTAAGAGTGACTGCTGGGTGAGCATTAAATTGAGATGACAATGATTAACTGCATGTTTATGTCTTAGGCTGACAGAGATGGAGGGTGGCGTTGGGAATAAATCTCTTGCCTGCTTCATTGTGGGCTGTCGTTGTGTCCTCTTGCTGCTCCAGGGTGTGCCTGGTCAAGTTCACCCCCTGGGACTCCTGACCACTAATAGATCCTGCAAGACAGACAGATACACACACACACACACACACACACACACACACACACCAAAACATTCTTAAGAACGTAGTTTGTTGTCCAAAGAAGAAAGGAAGACATATGTCTTTGAAACAATGTGAGGGTGAGTACATTATGAAAAGGTTATTTTTGGGTGAACCATCCCTTTAAATCTCTCTCAAGATGTTTGCCTGCATACAAACGTTTATTTTGTATGGGCGCAGCAGTGATGTGGACTAGTGGTTGCATACGTGTTGTCCAACTATCATTTCTGCTTCCATAACACAACAAAAATCATCTCTCACTAAATTAGAAACTTTCAAACCTGCAAGACCTATGATTCCAGAACACAAACAGATCATCTTAACCTTACAGCAATCAATTAAGTTGAGCAACTTCCTATCTATGCTTGACATAAACCAGGCGACAAGCAGTAATTAAAAGTGAACAGTTTAAATTAGCAGTCAAACCATCACAGTTGGAATGCCTCTAAAAGTTATGCATCTCAGCAGGACACATTACATAATCATGGCAAACTTGCTCTAGACCACTCAGAGAACATTCCAGACTTGGCATGACTTGGCAATTAACACTAGTACATACAATTGACATACAGACAAGTTTGTAATTCATGACAGTTCACACACAAACACGCACACAAATAGATGACCACAAATACTCTCCAACATTTATGCATTTGGGTTTGATAAAGCTTAACTGATCAGGGGGAAAGCAGAGAGATTTAGACGTTGAATAATGACTGGAACTTTGGAAATAAAAAGACAGACAATCAGAGGAAGAGAATAAGTGTAACAACAGGACAAAAAGAGAAGTGGAGAGATTCAAAAGGAAGAAATCAGCGCATAATTGAAAAGGAGAACATTACTGTTTGACATTGTAAGGAACAGAAGGTCAGGGAATCAGCACCTGTGGTGTCGGAGCTGGAGACCGGCTGCTCTGCTTCAGTAGGCGTCTCTGCTTCTGTCGTCGCCACACTCTCGCTTAGAGAAGGTCTCTCATATATGCCAAATGACTTCCTTTTCTTCTCCCACTGGGACGCAGCCAGAGAACGCAAGAACGTGTCTCTATAAAGCCATCAGAGAAGAAGCACTCATTTACTGAGCTGTAAATGGAGGGTTGCATGACATAAATGTTCTGATTCTGAGGAGAAGTTATATATAGTAGACCTGCTCTAAAATAAGTGGTTGCAGAATACAATGAGAAACAGAAAACTAGTTTGAATCATAAAGGCATATACTAAATTAACTTTATGGACTGAATCCTATTGGTTTGTCCACAATCTTTATTTAGTACAATAAAAAAAGAGATGATTTTTTAAAAAGGTAAATACACAATGTCCTGATATACGTGCAGTTATATCACAGAGAGACAAAATATTAGACATTTTCATTTATACAAGAACAAAAGACACAAGCAAAGTTGTATAAAAAATAAATATAATTGTTTTAAAAATCCCTGGCATCCCACCACAGAAATATTGCCCAGTGTCTGACAAAGACCACCACCACTAAAGCCACTTGCACCTTAAAAGCTCCAAAACCACAAGCCACCACTATGTGTCCCTGTAGATAATGTAGTAAACACTGCAGAAAATACTGTGCATGATTAGTTCTTGTTTCAATAATCAGCAAGCTGATCAGGTTCAAGCATTACCTCTCCCCACAGTGATCCATCAGAAGAGTTATGGTAAGAGCTCAGTAACACCGAGGCATGTGTAAAAGAATGAAATGCTCCACATGAACGATATATTTGAAAATATTCTTGTTTGTCTTAAAACTTGCTAACAAATGAAGCAAAAAATCTTTTTTTTATTTTTTATAAACCCAATTGCCACTGCATTGAAGCTTCATTTAAGTTTATCATCCATGTAGAATCATTAAAATTACAAGAATTACACTAAATTAAATTAAAACAATATATATTAAATATATTTTTTTTAAGGAAAATTAAAGGTTATCATTCACATATAGCACACAAACCCACACAGCTTCAGTTTCTGAGCATAGCATCTGAATTAATCCCCAAACACCTGGTCACATGCTGATATATGCAGAAAGAGCGCCTGTAAACATACAGAGCTGCAGAATACTTACTCTAAATTCCTCAGAACCGGCAAGTCTTTATTCACATTCTCTGGACTGAAGAGAAACACTTCAATTTAAACACACTCTCCATATCACTGCACAAGTCTCATTCAATATACAGAAAATGCTTTGAGAAGAAACTGTGCATACTCCACATCTGGTTTAGAAATGGAAGTTATTTTCCTTTAAGAATTTAAAGGAATTGTTTTGCCTTTTACAAACTTTTAACTACTTTTTAATCATTAAGCTTTTAAAGCTTGGGAAAAAATGATATGATTGCAGTCCACAAAAACAAAAAGATAGTCATCTTTGAGTAACAACTTAAGATGAAATTACTTTACTTTTCCCATGACAAGACAGAGAATAAAGAATGACAGGAGTGGAGGGGGAGAAGAGTTAGACAGAAAATAATTATTGTCCATTCAAAAAGGTATTTTTCTCACTAATATCCTGCAACAAATGTTATGTCTAAAATATCAAAAATCATAAACATCTGAAGAGAATAACAAACTTTTATTTAAAAATCATAATTTTATAAGAATTTTTTGTGGATTAGTCTTATCACGTTATCAGATTTAACAATCTATTTAATTTATTTTAAAATTTCCAGCCAGCAGTTGTTTCCTCCAACCCTCCCTCCCTCTGACTTTGTCTCCTCAAAATGACTAAGCATCACAATGATTTAAAGTGCTAGAACCTCCAAAAGCCACATTCTTTGGCCACACTGCAGCTACTCACCAAAAACTGTCTGCCTGGTGCTGTCTGTAAAAGGAGAGAGAGAAGCAAAGCGCAGGAATGTTGGGCGCCACAGAAGTAGAGAAAGGGATTAGGAGATGTGCCAAATATTATGAGGGAAAAGAGGAGAGGAGAGGAGAGGAGTGAGAGATGCAGAATGAGAGAGAGAATACACACAAAGAGAGAAAACATAATCAGGTAATTGGCTAGAACAGAAGGAAAAGTAGAACTAAAAACAGGCAAGGAATATACTGAAGAAAGAAAATCTTTTCTGACAAAGTAAAAATACAAGCAAAGAATATTTGAGTAAAAGAAGAAAGAAAAAAGCAAGAAACATACCTGATCTTATTCATTAGAATGAAAACAAAATGACTAATTCTCATTGTAGGCATTTTTACAAGTTAACAGCACAATTAACTGAAGATTAAAATGCCAATTTCAATATTTTTTGAGATATCAAAAAGTGAAAACTTGCCTATTTTCCTTTAATTTCAGTTAATGCAGCAGGTTCCCCATATAAAATGTTTATCACAGCTCACACTGTTCACTCCCGCCATTACACTCAGCTCATTCAAGACTTTCAAGTTGCTCCCAAAATATTCCCATGCCCTGCCTCCTCTACAGCTCCTTTCACATCTCTTTCCTCTGCCTTTCCCCCCAATTCCTCCTATAAGAGCATCAGTTGTTAACTTACTTGAAGACTCGCTTTCCCTCCGTCCGGCTGGGTTGCTCTGCTGCTGACTGGGCAGGGATCTCCTGAGGAGAGTCCGTTTCTGTGAAAGACGCTCTGCAGAGAGACAGTTAGTCAGTGCAAGCTCAAGGCTATTACCACCAGTATTATGGGCAGTTTCATGTGAACCAGGTCCACATTATACTCAAACATGAAAAGAATGTACATGCCAGTAAAAGTGTCTCTCCATTCACTCCAAAATACACTGTTTGAAGGCACATTGTTTTATTTGATAAAACCAACAGATAAATCATTTTCTGCTTTTCTTAGGGGTGCAATGCTCATAAAGCTCCTTAGAGAAATTTAAAACTTTACAATTAGGTTAACATTTATTAATGCTTTCAATACCATGAACTAAGGTAACAATAAATAAGACCTTCACAGCATTCTTTTTTTTTTTTTATACAAGTTTCTTTTGCTCATCAAGAGTGCATTTATTTGATCAAAAATACAGTAAAGTTAGTAACATTGTTTAATGTAATTTTTTTCCTGTAATGGCTTTTTACTCAGTGTCACATGATCCTTCAGAAATCATTATAATATACCGATTTGTTGCTCAAAACCATTTCTTAATATTATCAACACTGAAAATGGCAATATATATATATATATATATATATATATATATATATATATATATATATATATATATATATATATATATATATATATATATATATATATATATATATATATATATATATATATATATATATATATATATATTTTTTTTTTTTTTTGGAAAGCATGCTAATTTGTCCAGAACAGCATCATTTATTTGACTTTTTTTTTAACAATGCAAAAGTCACTTTTGAACAAATTTAATGCATCTTTGCTGAAGTATCAATTTCCTTCCAAAAAACAACAACTTCTGAATGGCAGTGTATGGTAAACAATATATTTATAAATAAATATTAACCTAGCTAAAAAAATTAAATAAAAAATTCTTTAGATGGATCACTGAAGCTTGCTGCTTCATTGGAGTTACTTTTATTTATCATTTCGTGCGTGGATGAGCTGACAGCATTATTGCAGTGACAAGACTGCAGCTTTCAGGACTTCTTAAGTGCTACAATAATCCTCTCCTGCCACTGCTTACAACCTCCCCGTCTCCAATTGTTCAGAATACTATTATGTAATAATATAATCTGTTTCTGTATTCTTGTTATATGTAGCTACTATATCACCTTTTATGTTTTAATGCACCTTGTCAAATATCAGATATTAATGCTAGTGAGACAACTGTAAAAAAAAATCCCAAAAAATCCCAAAACAAAATGTGCGTGAGTGTAATTGTTAGTTAAGAAAAGTTTGAAATTAGATGAATTTGTTGAAGTTACCTTGGCTTGCTGACTTAACACCTGCATCTATAATCAAAAATCCAGCGTATTTTATGTATTGCATGAACTCTAAACTGGTTTCAAATCAGTAGCCAGGACAAGTTCAACAAACACCAAATAATTAGTAAAAGGCTCAAAAGCTGAAGGTGATGTAAAATGTGATACAGACCTTTTGGAGATGCTTGAGTTTTCCTCTGTTATTGACCTCTCCTTTTTTAACCTCCGTCTAGAAATCCCCATGTGAGCTATGTACTGACTCATAAAAGAGCGCCCCCTAGTGAATGACGAAGGATTTGTGGGAGAGAAGAAAAAGAAATAGAAAGAGGTGGAACAGTAATGGTGGTTACATGGACAAACAGAGGGTTAATATGTTGACGGGACCAAAACATCAGCAAGAATCAGAGAAAAACGGTTCCAACCACCACCCAGAGTCATAGAGAAAATGCGCAGTACTGAATTAGAAAAGGAGGAAACTGGCATATGAATAGAAATTGTTACAATTAAGGATACCAAAAGTGATAAGTCACCAGTGTTAAATAAACATTACAAACGCTTACTCTAAAGGATTATTTATGATACATGGATGTTAAAGAAATAATGCTAAACTTCTGTATTGTATGTCATCATTTATAAATTATGCAATTTAGTTATATATCACTATGCATACAAAAATATGCATATGTAATTAAAATTATTGTATAATTTAAGAAACTAAACTATAAATTGCGGTGTTATTGTATTTAATGACTGCACTTGTTAATAGCCATGTTCCTTTGTGACATCACATAAAACTGGCAAAACATTTTGAGGAAAACACAAGCTCAGATCAAGAGAGCCGATAGGCAGTCCACAATTGTGCCCTAAAAGACCAAACACATCCTGTCCAACTTCACAAAACATTCCTGTAGCTCTACGCAGAGAAGAAAGCTTCCCAAATAAAACATTCAATTTCCACATATGTGTGCAAGGAAGGACTGTTGACTCAATGTGCCATTTCAAGTGTTGCATTTGGCCAAAGTGAAATGTCTTATTGTGACTTGGGTAAACTGAGAAAAGCAGCCAACCAAAATTTCACACATACCACATTTACAAAACCCTGCAAGGAACACCTGACAATATGAAAATGTAAAATTAAGTGAATATAATGCTGTTAACTCATGTATGATGCAGGTCTGTGTTACCAATCAAATGAAAATATTATAGTATATTTTCTATACGCAAACAATTGGGTTTATATTAATGGCTTATAAAGAATGAGAATGGTCATTTGAGTGGCTGTACATAATCTGTGCTGCATCCTGGGTGCCACGTGGTAATTAAATAAGACTCACAGAACGTAGTAAATAAAATGAGCATCAACTTAAAGGGATACTTCACCGCTTTTTCATATTAAACTACCTGTATGTTATTCCCTTAACTAAAACGAGTTGATACATACCTCTCTCGTCTCAGTGCGTGCACTTAATCGCTCTGACGCGCGGTGATGATCTGATAGCATTTAGCTTAGCCCACTAAGCCCAGTTCATTCACTATGGTACCAAACAGAGATCAAGGAAGAAGCGACCAAACACCTCTATAGCCGCATTTCCACTGCAGGAACTTTACCCAGGAACCAGGAACTTTGGGGTAGTACTCGGTGTGTTTTGACCGCAGGAACCAGGATCTAAAGTTCCGGGTAAATATTTCCCCCTCCAAACGGCCCTGCTCGCGAGGTAGTACTTTTTCAAAGTTCAGGAACTTTCGAGGGCGGGACATGGGTGCTGAACATGCTGATTGGTTTAGCTCGCACAGCATTTTATTTCAACCGGCATTTTTAAATGTCTGTTGTGAGGTTTGTTCTGCGTTCAGTAAATATCAGTCTTGCTCTCTGTCTGATGGCGCGCGTTCGTCTCAGCCATCTCACGTTCAATGTCCGTAATAGCTGATAATAACATACATTGTCATTTTAAATCTAGCTTTACAAGCTTTCAGAATATGCTAGTGCTCTTTACTGTCGTTAATTACCTCTTTAGTAAACCTATACATAACCAGCAAAAGCAGCACAGCTTGAATCTCTTCCATACTCATTATTAATTTTTTTACAGTCTATTTTTCACCATGTAAGCGACCTGACCGGTTACTTTTAAGTGTGCGTCCTTACATGACGTGACAGCGCGCACCGCGCTCATGTTGACAAGAGAGGAAAACCCCCCCTTTTTCTGAGGGGTACACTTTTTATTTCGTGAAATAATGGAATAATGACAGCGTATATTGCCCCAGGCAGTTTTTACTTTAACTGCGCCTGACAGAAGAACTATTTTTTTCTGAGATGATTACACTTTTACAACAAAATGATTGCGACTGAAAGTCATCACATGTAAACACCAGATCGGTTTAGATAATGTCTCATGTAAACAGTCCACTAAATCTTTCAATCGGAATGACAAAAAAAGTAATCTGGCTAGTGTCGCGCAAAAAATTATTACTGTCCGTCACTGACTTGAGGAGCAGTCACGCGGTCCTACATCACCAGAATAATTTGCCTAATCTTCACGGAACTTTAGATCGCGGTAGAAACGCAGACAGTTGCAGGTCTGGGGGGAGAAAAGTTACTGAACAAATTGTTCCGGGTAATTTTGGTGGAAACGGGGCTTATGTTTTCCCTATGAAACATCCTTTCTCACATCTCCCCCTCCCCCCTATTGACAGAAATGAGAGAGGGAGGGGGAGATGTGAGGGAGGATGTTTCAGCCGGGACTTTTTACTGTTCCGAGTCGAAGTACTCTCAGAAGTGCTATTCCGCCATACATTATAATTCTCCTTTTTAATCTGCTTAGAAAAGCTCCACGTTTTGTTTTATGTCACCATACTAGGTCGTTCAACTATTTGTGTAACTGTATTTAAATAGGGAAAACGTGGAGGTGTTTGGTCGCTTCTAACTTGATCTCTGTTTGGTACCATAGTGAATGAACTGGGCTTAAAGGGCTAAGCTAAATGCTATCAGATCGTCACCGCGCGTCAGAGAGATTAAGTGTGCACACTGAGACGAGAGAGGTATGCATCAACTCGTTTTAGTTAAGGGAATAACAGTTTAATATAAAAAAGCGGTGAAGTATGAATTAATGTAATTATGTTATCTGTATAAGGACTTATGTATTAACCACTAACCGATATGGCCTTGTGTAAACTGTTTATAGACTCTGATAATGCCTGTGCAGGGAAGCTAGAAACAGCAGGTGAAGTAGGTAGGTAGTACCCGTGAATTCACATCATGATTATGTCTTCATAGAGAAGAGAGCAGAGTGCAGGAATGTGTGTTTATCTCATCACAGTCATCCACACAGGACAAACACAAACACACATTCAGCCAAAGGATAAACAAATCTGGAAAGAAGGTTTGGCTAGGTTAGTAAAATTCCCTACTGTCAGTCAAATAACAAGGTATGTGAATGTTTGTTTCCTGTTGGTCAGTGGTGTTATTGTTAGCCAAATCTAAAACAATTCAGAAATCATTTTGTTACATCAAAGCTGAATAAAGTAAAATATAAATAGTATATGCTATCATATATGTTTGATGAAATTAGTTGAAATACTAAAATTGCTAAAATTAGTACAAGAAAGCTAAAAATATATAAAATTATAATGAAAAAATGCACATAGCAAAATTACTAAAAATAAAACTAAAGTTAGAAAAATAGCCAATTCAAAATATTAATAAACTAATTTATAAATAGCAAATAGTAATAATACATACTAGTATATAAATAATACTAAAATATACTGCTGTGGGTATGGTTGGAAATGAATTATTGTCAATACCACTAAATGGTAAAGCTGCTACTGATTGCTTTATTAGTTTTTTGATACATAAGCACCTTTTTTCCTACAGTATAAACATTAAATGAATCCATTTGTTTTTTAATTATAGGTATTATAAAGTGAGAACATGAGAGACACACCTTTGCCTTCTTTGGACAACCCTTTTAAGACTCAGATTGGATTCACATCTGAGACAATAGTGTAACCATCAAACCTAATTATCAGTCTTTTTTTAAACCTTTTCTTTTCTACAGTACCAGAGCCAGTCTGCTTGGGTTATACTGCCTCAAAGTGGACGAACGTTATAATGCATTTACTCGTTTGCTCTTTTTGGTTACTGAGAGGCATTGTAAAACAAAACATATAACATATTTTGATTTGCTTATGAATGTGTAATGTTTAAAAACACATTGTACGGTTAATACTCACAAGTTGTGGTCCTGCTCAGAGGCGGCAACAGACTCAGATCCATTAGTCACCTGAGCAAGGAGTGGAGTTGGGGAGTTAGAGGTTGTAGAAGAGGGGCTGGTCAACACAGGACTGCCAGGAACAGGAGAATAAGAGGAATCTGACTGCTGAGGGGAGGCTGTGCGCATCACCTCTGAAACACAGACAGTGCAAGTGTGAACGCTATAATCTAGGATCCGATAAAAAGGGATGTACAGACACTGGATGTGTGAAACAAACCAAACACCTTCAGTGGACAGCAGAAGGTACAAGAACAGGGACAGAGAGAGACTGAATTGAAAATACCTAGTGTAGGGCTATTAGAAGAAACGGATACAGTTGGGGAAGCGGGACGAAAGGAACTATCTGGAATGCTGTGTGAAGATGACCGCCGGCTCCTCCTGCCCTCCTGCTCACTGGGAGTCAGCTTCCTTCTGTCCCTACGGATGTTAGGTGCCGCTTCATCCATCTCGTCATCTTCATTCTTGAGGGCATTCTACAAAACATAGAAAACACAGAAAACATTCAGTATTTTTAGTTACAACCTCAATCAAAAGTTTGGGGTCTAAATTTTTAATGTTTGTAGTAGAAGTCTCTTATGATCACCAGGACTGCATTTATGATAAAAAATTGTATCAAACATACAGTAAAAACTGTAATATTGTGAAATAGAATTACAATTTAAAATAACTTTTCTAATTTAATACATTTAATTTATGTTTATATGATGGCAAAGCCGAATTTTCAGCATCCTTACTCCAGTCTTCAGTGTCACATAATCCTTCAGAAATCATTTTAATATTCTGATTTATTGCTCAACACACATTTCTTATTAAAGGGTTAGTTCACTCAAAAAATGAAATTTCTTTCATTAATGACTCACCCTAATGTCGTTCCACACCCGTAAGACCTCTGTTCCTCCTCGGAACACAGTTTAATATATTTTAGATTTAGTCCGAGGCCTTTCTGTCCTTTGAGTGTAAGTGTATGCCCACTTGCTGTCCACATCCAGAAGGTAATGAAAACATCATCAAAGTAGTCCATATGTGGCATCAGTTGGTTAGTTAGACTCTTTTAAAGCGTCGACAAGACATTTTGGTCCAAAAATAACAAAAAATACGACTTTATTCAGCATTGTCTTCTCTTCCGCGTTTGTTTTCAAACCTCAAATAAAGAATCAAACGGTCGAGAATCAGCAGATTGATTCGTGATTCATATCGCCAATGTCACGTGACTTCAGCAGTTTGGCAGTTTGACACGAGATCCGAATCTTGAATCATGAACGTTTGATTCTTTATTTGAGGAACACGCAAGAGAAGAATGCTGAATAGTCGTTTTATTTTATTTTATATTTGGACCAAAATATATTGTCGACGCTTCAAAAGAGTCTAACTAACCAACTGATGCCACATATGGACTACTCTGATGATGTTTTCATTACCTTCTGGACATGGACAGCAAGTGGGCATACTCTTACATTCAAAAGACAGAAAGCCCTCGGACTAAATCTAAAATACCTTAAACTGTGTTCTGAAGATGAACAGAGGTCTTACGGATGTGGAACGACATTGGGGTGAGTCATTAATGAAAGAAATTTCATTTTTGGGTGAACTAACCCTTTAATACCTTTTCAGGATTCTTTGATGAAAAGAAAGTTCAAATAATTTCAAAAAAGGAATTATTTCGAAACATTATACTTTACGGTCACTTTTGATCATTTTAATTCTTGCAGAATAAAAAAAAAATATCTTAAAAAAAATGAACAGTAGTATATGTCTGATAAATGTTGACAGACTCCATATGGAGTGTATGAGGTGCATTGAGAGTTTACTTCATAAATGGTGAACTGTTGTTTAAGGTCGCCCTCTGTGCCACTGCTAGACATGTGCTTCTGGATGATGCCTTCCATTCCTAGCTGCTCCAAACAGTCGGTCACATCATAAAATGAGTCCTGATCTGGAAGAGCTGTCAGCGTCTGAGAGGACAGAGGAATAATTTCATATCAAGAGCATTGAGGTGAGGCTTTGGTAACTACTGATGTGGTTATTGATATTTGTAGATTGATATATGTCAGTATATCCATGTTAAAGTACCTTGTTTATGAGGCTCATGGTGTAGATGAGCAGCTCTGTGTCTGATCCATTCTTCGCTGCCAAGATATCTGTTAGGTATGTCCAAGGCTTCACACCTGAAAGAGACAAAGTATTCCCTAAGCTCTCTCAAAAATCAACATGCCTACTAAAGTTTTTATCAAAATTATAATAGCTCAGCAATAAGGATGGCTCAAGGACAATGTGAGAGCATTTTAGCAAGCTGACAGAATCAAGCAGGCCAGTACTGTGGTATTCCTACATTAGCAACATCTTCCTCTATGTCTCTAAAACAAAAACATATTTTTCTAATATACATTTGAAAAAGAAAATGTGCTGATTTCATTATCTATCTGGCAGTACAGATGAGATTAAGTAGGAATTGGCTAAAAACTAAACAAATCTGAAAATGGTTTTGTACCATGTGATATTGCTATTCTACAAAAGTATGTAAGTGAAATCAGGCGTTATGAAGTTAAATTATTAAAGTTTTTTTCTAAAGAAACTTGATGTCTAATGACTTTAGAGTGAAATACATTGCTTAAAATAGGCCAGTGAAAATGTTAGCAAGGCAGGTTCAAATTTGCTACTTCCAGTTAGCCCAGCAGTAGCAAAAAAACAACAAAAACTAATTTTTATAACAATAATGTGCAATTATTTCCTTTTATTTATTTTTATGAAAGAAGGCTTAAATGTTTAACCTCTTTTTTCATCTACAATGTTAACAGCTTGAATGAGGAGTG
The DNA here is from genome assembly GCF_024679245.1 of Pseudorasbora parva. Taxonomy (NCBI): domain Eukaryota; kingdom Metazoa; phylum Chordata; class Actinopteri; order Cypriniformes; family Gobionidae; genus Pseudorasbora; species Pseudorasbora parva. The sequence continues at coordinate 39,834,421 of NC_090172.1, forward strand.
GACTGTTGGACTCAGTGTATTCCACAAACACTATCAGCAACTTCAAAGCCGTCTTCACAACCAGCCGAGACTGAAGAGATAGAGAGAGAATGACACAGATATAAACAGGCAGCATTTACAGTCCTCATACAGAAGATGGCAGTATCAAACCTTAATCTTTTTAATGCAACCAACAAGTACTGCACATAATAATATAAGAATGAAATAAACCTGCTTCTCTAACATTAATGTGTTTTGTGTTTGCTATAAAAATAAAAAAGTATTTTTCAGGCATTATTTCTGATAGTTTTCTCATTTTCATGAACAAATGAGAATGAAATGGTTACCAAACAGCCCCAGCCAGTTTATTGTGCCCCATTTCAATATCAAGTAACCTGTAATCATGTCTGTGGTGGATTTGGCAAACTATTCTCCCACAATAGTAATATTTCAATTTAATAATTAGAGGTGAAGGTTGAAAGTGAAGATCTTGATTTTAGTCCAGATTCACACCCACATATATTATATTATATATATATATATACACACACTAGAGACCGAATCCATGAACTTGGGTGTTGCCAGCCTCACGCTGTATTGTTTGAGCTTAAGAAGTGTAAGTTGTGTTGGATAATATAGCAGATAGGCTTCTGTACAATAAGTAATCTAGCAGTGAGGAATCATATGTATATTGTGGTCTGTATTTACAGATGCTGTGGTGTGCATGTCTGTTTTGCAATCACTCACCAGGCTGCCAGTCAACGTATACAGCCACTGTACAGTCTCGTTGTGGTTCACAACACCGTTCATTCCATCCACAAACAGCATGATCTGACTGAGAGCTGGGAACAGTACAGCAGATTTTAGCATACAGTGTCGGCATGCCCTTAAAGGATCTGGTGATTTGTCCTAAAGCTTTCCTGTTTGCTGGTCTAATTCCAGCCAGTATAAACTTCCTGTAACAGATGGCCTATTTAGCCAAAAAAAATTTATTTGTGCTATTTGAAGTCTGCATGCAAGATGTGTGGTGTACATGCATAATAAATTCATCATAATCTATTACTGACTGCTGCTTTTAGAAACTCTGGACTAGTACATAATGCACATGTTAAAAGTCATGTTAATGATTAGTGACAGAACCATCAATAACCCTGCTAAAAAAATTATAAGACATAGATAAAGTATTTTGTAGCAATGTAAAACAAACCTCTGAGGATGTAGTTCTGGTAGTTATGATCTGCCTCAGCACCCACTTTAATGAAACATGTCAGACCCTCGGACAGCACAAACTCTGGAACCAAGTCCTTATCATCCTGTGCAATATAAAATACAGAATTAAATCTGCTTATGTGCACAAATATGATATACACTACCATTCAAAAAGTGTGGGGTCATTAAGATATTTTTCAAAGAAATTAATACTTTTATTTAGCATGGATGCATTAATTTGATAAAAAAAAATGACATTAAAGACATTTACATTTGAACCCCAAAATGGTCAAATACGAATGCTGTTTGACTTTCTATTTATCAGAGAATCCTTTAAAAAAAACAGTACCAAGGTTTCCACAAAAACATAAAATGGTTTTCAAAAAGAATAAGAGTAAGAAATGTTTCAAAGCAGCGTATTAGAATTACGTGACACTGACGACTGGTGTAATGACCACAACAGGAATAAGTTACATTAAAATCTATTTTAAATGAAAACAATGTATTTCAATGTTTATGTTTTACTGTATTTTTGATCGAATAAATGTAGCCTTGGTGGAGATATTAGATGTCTTTTAAAACTATTTAAAAAAATCTTACTAACGGTAGAGTATGTTTGCATAAACTTGCTTTGACATTGCCATGTTTGTCTGTTTACAACCATGAGCTTGTGTTTAAAGAGTATGAACTGCATACCTAATAATAAAGAGGACAGTTTGCTCTCTTATTACATAAACTCTTTAGATGCCCTTTATAAATATGTTTATGGTAGTGTTAAATGGGTCATGACATCTTTTGACATAAAAGAGGTCATTTAAAACATCCTGCAAGTGTTATAGTTTAAGACGTCCTCCTCATTATAAACAAAGCATTTATTTAACCAAGTTCCAATAATGGCTTATTTCGAAATTTGGGGACTTGTGATGTCAAACAGAAAAATGCATTTGCATATCTCCAAAGCAAGACATCAACAAATAGTTGTATGTTGTTTGCGTACATTTGTTTGTTTAACATCTGACACTGCATACACTGCACTGTGCAATGCACTGTGATGTGAGCATCACATCAAAAGCAAATAGAACCTATTTTAAATCACTGACACTGTCTAGGTACAGTGGCTACAGTATATAGGTGCACATTTAGTTTCTGACATGCTCCGCGCACTTGAGTCTGTGAACAGGTCAAATAGAAGAATGAAAGAAAGTTCACTTTTTGGTGACCAGTTTAAATGGCTTGTTTGCATGTCTGTACAGACTTCAGAAGGATACTGCATCAGCATGTAAACGAGGCACAATGTAGTCTGCAAAGAAACTTTTGTTGAAGATGAAGCAGTCAGCTTCATTGGATCAGACAGTAGCTGCATAAACCACAAGTAAATTCTTTAAAAATGCTGTCTGTAAATGACAGCTTTAAATGGATAATGTTTTAAAAAAAACTTACTCGTCATGTTCAATAGCGAGTGAGCAATGATACGGTTTCCTATGCATTGATGTTAGCATTCACTGACAAGCAGACAGGGGGTCTCTTTTTTTGTGTGAACCCATTACATATTAAAATAATCATGACCCATTTAAAGCTACACTGTGTGATATTTTCCCCCATCTAGCGGTGTAAAGGTATATGACCATCCAGTGAATATTAGTTTCTGTTCCTTTCAATTATGATTTCGTTTTAACTCCTACGGTGGCCGATTTAGTCCAAGATTAACACGGCAATCCCCCTCTTCACATTCGACACGGTGCCGTCGAGTGTTAAAACGCGAAAGTCGAAGCTTGAATTTACGGGGTAATGTCCCTCTTTGGCTAATGTACATTCAAGATGGAGAGGTAACATGGCGACCAGCATTCGAACCCCTCATCCGTATGTATTTTCAATGACATATTATAAACTTACTAGAATACTTTATTACTTGAAAGAAGTAAATATACAATAATGTGCACATATATTTTTGAAAGAACTAAGTGTTTTTTTTAGCTAAGAATAAACTAAAAAAGTTACACAGTGTAGCTTTAAGGAAATCAGTTTTACATTCTTGGGACCTGATTGATTGAAATGAGACTTTTTTTTTTACCCTTCCTTCTTATTTGTCTAAAACCTTTTTTTAAATGGACTCGATGCATGTCTACTGCCGACATATTTCTGCTAAAATCTCAGAGCTACAAAAGCTTCGGGTAAAGTATTCTTCCATAGCAAATAGTAGCAATCTCTTTCTGTCCTATTTTTAACTGTCAATAAAAACCTAATTACATTATAATACAGTATATTATACATGCAAGACATAATGGTGTATTATAGTTAACATACTATTCAGTATATTATATTGAAAATTACACTAAATGTGTTTACAGCTTTTGGAACCTATTCCTTAAACATTAAGGTGGATTGTATTTGTGCAACTTCGTGATGTTATGGGATACTTCCTCAGGAGTATATTTTCTGTTTATTTTTTTCATGTATAGGCTAAATGCAGAAGTGAGAACATGCATAAAGTTCACTGTAATACAATATGTGTGGAAGAGATATCAAGTTATTGTTACTCATTTAGTTCACCATGATAGTCTTTCTACTTCTACTCACTACTTATTTTTGTTCTATTCTTACTCTCCCTATCTGTAACATCTCACAAACCTAATCCAACTCAATATCTTATCGCTCTTAAAAACCTGTTGTGTGTCATTTCATGATCTCACCTGGAAGAGTTGCTTTAAAGAAAACAAGGACCGTCGGAGCTCAGGGCCATGGCAGTTATACAACTTTTCTATGAGAGGGAGAGAGGTAAAAGAAATTTGTAAAAGTGAACAATCATTCAACTCAATCAACAAAAGGCAACAATACTGGATTCAAAGAGGCAAATATTATTATTGCAGTGACATATTCACAAAGAGCACTTCAACACACACCTGATCAAGATAAGGATCAGCAATGAAAATGACCACCTACTTAATTTACCTACTGACCTAAAGATTAGAGTTTACAGAATGACTGAGGCATCAGTGTCCATAGCTGGCACTAAACTCACTCTGATAGCTAGATCTTACCAATCATGTGGTGGTAATTACAAGTTAACCATATGCATTGAAAAAAAACAAGGATTCATTAACCATCAGATCTTAGGAATTCCCTCACTAACTTATCATTTTAAGGAATTTGGGTAGGAAATGAGAGGCGATGTCACTGACACTGACTGCCTGTAAATAGCCATTCCAGTCATATAAATGCCTTGGACATAAATAGCACTGGATTGACAGGTTAGTCATGACATAAAAGTGTCTTATTTTCTTGATAAGCATTTAAAATTTTACTCCACTACCAGACACACCAACTCACTCTTTATTATTTTCCACATTTTGAAGCAATACTATAGTCATAACAATTGTGAAATAACACAGAAATATGGGAAAGTGAAAATAAAACAATAACAATTTTATAATTGATGTACTTTAAAGCCGTCATCGTTTGCCTTCTACATTGTTTCAACCAGCTTCATTGCTTTATTATGTGGGAAACTAGTTGGAAACTCAACCATCAAAAAGGTGTGGAATTAATTTTAGGTTTGCAAAACCCTTCGTAGACACCATTTTTAGGATCATGAGAAACAGTCAGGTGAGTCCTAATTCTGACTGGTACTATGTGAACTAAATGGGGGGGGGGGGGGGGGGGGGGTATCCATCACTAAAGTAGTGCATATACAGACATTTAAGCTCACGCAAGTACAAAAAATAAAAAATAAAATGCAATAAAAAGTGTGGACAGTAATAATTTAGATCAGATTCCAATATATATACAAATAATTGGATTTGGACTGACAGTGTGAACAGTCTCAATCAAGCTGGTTTGTGCATGTAGTGAGAACTGGGGCCGTATTAACAAAATATCTTAAGGCTAACAGTAGCTCCTAACTTGCTGATTTATAAGAAACTCTTTAAAAATAATGGGCGTGTCAGTCCTAATTTTAGGACTCCTAAATTTTTGCTCAGAGTATTTCACAAAGCATTTTAGCACTAAATTCAGTTCCTAAATCCATGAAACGCTAGGAGTAGTCAAGATCACAAAGACCAAATCACTAAACAATCCTAATGGCTGTTGCTGCAATCCGCCCAAAGACACTGTACAACATAGAGGCAATATGACAATTCATGTATCATTAATAAAATATTTAGCCTACTTTTAAATATCTTTCTTTGAATATAGCAACATTTTTATTTAAAAAAACCCTTTAACTAAGAACTTTTACTGCCATTTAGGAGAACTTTTAGTGATAAGATAAAATGTTTTGTGAATACGGCTCCTGAAGGAAACTGGCACAGCAGACACGATCCTACTCAATAGCATTCGCAAGCTGATGCACTCAGGCAATGCATGCTACAGGCATATTTTACAGTTGATTGACCATCTACACCAATTATTTATTTGAAAAAAATTGCAGATATCCTTAGTAAACAGTTATTCCTCAATGCCTGGGAACAGCATCATTTGTAAACAACTCTTTGTAATGTTTGAAACTGTCAGTTAAGGTCTAAGACTCAGCGAACAAACAGTCTATTTTGTGTAAAGCTGCTTTAAATTCATACAGTATGTATAATGTATAAAACTTCCCACAATATCTGGTATAGCCATGAAAAAGTGGTTTCTAAAGAATGTTGATACCATCTTGATTCACAGACTGGTCATGAACACTGAATATTTGTACATTTTGTGCCCAAGTTAATGTCCCACGAGAATCAAATATTACTGGCCATTTGAAGCCTTGATGTGACGTCATGAAGCGAGTCAGATTAAGAGCTTCTGGCCTTTAGCAAAAGCATGGGTTTCTAATAATGTTTTGTTTTGGTGATCTGTTTTGACAACGAAAAGACCAAAAGTCTGTCACTATGATGTGTTCTGTTGTAGTTACTATCCCTGTGTATGTGTATATATTTGTGTGTGTGTGTGTGCGCGTGCGCGTGTGGTCTGAGCTCAGTGGTAAAGTCCATGACAGCATGGAGAAAGATGTGGTTCATTGCTGACAGCTGCTTGCTACTGATAACGTCACACAGACACACAGACTTCAGTGTCAAAAGAACACCAACATTACAGATGATCCCCAAACACACATCTGCTCACACAACACAAATTGTACACTTATGGCATCCATGAAGAAGAAGAACACGTGAAAATGTTATGCTGCTGCTTGGATGGATGTCACAACAAGAAGACAGGATATCATATGCCACACACACACACACACACACACACACACACACACACACACACACACAAAGAGAAGGAAGCATGGTTTTACGGAGAGATTGTGGCACACATATTTAACTAAATTCTCTCAACATCTCACTATGAAAAATATATACTTGCATTCTTTTTTTCACATGCAAGCATATATCCTTTCAATAAATTATTTTCAACCTCTTATTATACAGGCTAATAGATCTGCCAAGAATTTTGCTGTCAGCAAATGTGGTACCATAAACCAGTCCTCCCAGTCTAAAACTATACATCTATATCGTGTTCATGAAAGAGATGAAGAATTACACGTAAAAGAAGTGAGGGCAGATGGGCAAAATATTATGAAAAATATATGAAACCACACAGATCCTTTAGTGGTTACATGTTTGTGTGTCTTCCTCTGCTGCTCATACATGCAGGGTAAATCAACATACTAAAGCAAGCAAGCAAGCAAACAAACAAACATACAAGTAAAAGTGTACTAAGAGCTTTTATCAAACCTCACTTTTTACACAAACAGTCGGCTGACCTTCAGATCTTATACAGCTGAATTACATAAAAGTCTAAACAATCTGTAATGCAAAGCACCAGACTGACTGTTATACTTGTTAAAAAGTGTTGCCATTTCTGTTCTTCCATACCTCATACAACCTGCCATGCCCAGTCATACAACAACAGCTACTGTTAAACTAATTAGATTACATCATAAATCATCACTGAGGGGAAGCCCAAAACACTGATTTTTTTTAGGGACTTCACAAACTTTTCATGCTTTCAGAAGTAACTTACTTGCATTTTAAACACACACACACACACACACACACACACACACACACTCCATACATTTCATTTTATATCACATTTAATGATGTTAGTCTGTATTTTTAATAGCCTCACTAGGGACGATGTTGTGAATTAGCTTTAGCTAAAAACACTATGATGCATAATTCAGATGAATGTTTAAGTTTATCTATGTATTATGTATCTGTCCCTATCCAAATAAAATAAATACATAAATAAATAAATAATATGAACAGAAATATATTATTTGACTATGTTATAATAAAATGAGTGAATATAGAAAGAACAGTTGAATAATTTGAACACTTAATTCAAGGATGGATCGTTCCAGGTTCGTCTGAGGATATCGAATGACAAAACCAAATATGACATGGACACAGAATTCTTCAGAGAAACTGTGACTTGGTACATTCCTCACGTCAGACTGGATAAGATTATTCACACATGGCCTCTCCCTCTGTTTCAGCATTTACTGCCCCAACTCAAGACAAGTACAAGATATTCGTAACGTCTCTAAGGTTAAACTTAGCAGAATCAGTTCAAGAACATTGTTTAGACTGGTTATTTGGGATAAAGATATGCAGTGATACCAATACTGCCCAACATATCAAAATAATTGTTAAAATGACTAAATAACTGTCATCTTGTAATTTTACCCTGAGTTAAAGACTTGAGATCAACAATTCCTCCAGATATGTTGTATCATTCAGGCAGTCATTCAGTTCTGTGACACAGGGTGCCCCAGAAGTCAAGCCTATTGTATAAGGGTTTTAGCACAGGAAGCCATTCAGGCAGGAAACGGAAACGTAGGAAGAGTGACACAAGGGAAGAGTAACAGACAGTACTCTGAACACAACGGTCTGAAAACACAAAGCACTAATAATTTAGGCCAGCGGGATCAAACATTTGCAAAGACAATGACATTAACTGATCAACATTCACACCGTCTACACTGGAAGCACTAATATTGCATGTCACTTTAATATAACGTCCTTAAAGGAACACTCCACTGTTTTTAGAAATAGGGCTTATTCAACTTCTTACCTACATTTAGATATGTGGGCAAAAGCATTTTTGTCTCAGTGCATGCATTGTTTTAGTTTGGCAGGGTCGCAGCCAGCTTAGTTTAGCATAATGAATGGAATCCTATGTTGCCAGCTATCATGTCCTGAGTAAAAGACTTCAACCAGGCCGATACAAAAATATGGAGCCCCTAAGTACGAAGCCCCTAAAGGAACTTTTGCAAAAATAAAAAACTATACAGACTTTCACAGGTGCACGAGAAACTATTGCGTTCGCACGATACATGTATAATCTGCTTTATAATCTGTGACTGGACAAATGATCCAACAGAATAGCCAGAGGTGGTGTCGTTTTTCCTAGTCAAAATGCATGCTGCTTCCCCAAATATTACATGATGTGGCTACTTCATAAATCACCCTGTCTTTCGATGAAGACGTTTTTTCAGTGTTCCTGAATTTAATGGATTTAGAGTACATACATTTAACGTTTTAAAATGATCATAAAACTTGCCTTGTGCTAGGAAATGAATATATTTCAAAATATGCCGTGTGCATTGCAAAGAGCGTTTATGTATAAGTTTGTTTGGGCTAGAATACAACATGAAATGCTCAGAGTCTAATGTCAAATGTTAATTTACCGCAGTATGTTTAACAACCATTATCAAAAGACTAAAATCCAGTTATACGATGAGCTTTGGCATCAATGACAAAGTTTAGACATCCGTTAGTTTTCTATCGTCTTGAATGCATGTAGCTTTATTTGTTTATTTATTCATTTTTCTTGTTAGCCATGCACCAATTAATTAGTTCAGTATTTACATTTTACAAAGCAAATTTGTAGTTGACATGTCAGTGTCACAATATTATTAAAAATGTCTTAATTTTTGAAGTTTATCAATTAGCTGTTTAATAACAACCATCTTCATCAAAAGACTGGGTGGTTTATGAAGTAGGCTAAAATGTAATGTGACGTATTGCACAGTCTTTCGGAACTGACTAATGTCTGTTTATTCTGTTTATTCAGCAGTAGAAAACATTTTTATTTTTTTACTTCTTAGAAATGCATAATGCCACACAGCCACTTTTCGCTTTGCACCAAGCAAGCATAATCATTAAAAAAAAGGAAAGATCAAAGTCTACCTGTGTTTATTCGAATAGCGTGTTTTCCCACCGCGACATAAACGGATATGATGTTTTTGTAGGTGTTCCCACTAATGCCGAACAAGTCTATGCTAGTTTTGGTTCCCTCTACATCACTCAGTTGGAAACAATCAGACAGGGAGTGCTTCATGTAAATACATCACAAGGAACGTGTGCTTTGAAGGGCCTTATTTAGCATTCTAGTTTTGCTATACCAATTATCTTTTCAAATCAGGTTAAGCACTTGTTAGTTTGTTAGGGCATACACACAAAGCTCAACCTAAAAAAATCTGAATGTAGCCTAACAAAATATTCAGAACATTTGAATGAAGATAAACCACTACAGCATGCTTTGCCAAACACACAAGTGTTATTCTCAGTGGCAGTCTGGCAAGACTATGGAAATAATCTTCTACCTCAGTTAACCCCCATTTATGTTTTTTCAGGGCCTGGTCCTCTGAAAGTCGATATGCTACAAGTGATTGGCTCCTTATACTGCTCTATTCCATAAGAAGGTAAGAATAGAAAGTGATGGATAGGTATCCAAACAAGATGTTTAAAGCGACAGACACAAGGATGCTGTATTCACTCTTAGTTTCTGTTATGGTTATGTTTTAAATATCAGTGGGAGTGTAAACTAAACCTAAAAACATCTGAAAAAGCTTTCATCCTAGGATGGGTCAAAGGTTAACACTGTAGGTCAAAACAATGACTGGGCAGAAACTCTGTTTGACCTCCTCACACATGCCATCCTAACTGCAGTTAACCAAATAAACCCCTGCTGTATGCCCATATGGACAAAAGAACAGCACATTGGCAAAGACTAAAATGACAGAGGAGAAGGTTCCCCGTGGAGAGTTTAATGAGCCTGTGAAGACTAGTTAAGGGTCCCTTTTAGGAGTGCCAAAACAAAAGGTTGTGGGTAAGACATTTAATAGCTTTTGGTTACCTGAATCCAGTTCATTTATAGACAAAACCTTTACAGCCTTATAAGGGCAAACTAGAAAAACACTCTCTCTTTTCAGATCTGCATCAATAGAAAGCATGCACAGAGCACATTGCCAAAAGGAGTAATCAAAATTATTCCCAGAATCTACGACCATGTTCAAGACACCATCAACAGTAAACGAGACCACAAAAGCAAATTACGCTTAGTTCAATAAGAGACCTCTTCTGCATGGCAACCTAAATTCACAGGATTAAACTTTAGTGCTTAATAGTTAATGTTCCCTGACCATTACTGGTCCCTAAACTGGGAAAGTTTACAATGATTAAATGTGAATGGCATGCTAAATGATTGCCTTTTACCCAGCTGATTCAACTGTCACATTATCAACACCACGTGTTAAGCTTAGAGCTCTGTAAATAAGTATTTTGCGCATAGACATCTTTGTCCACAGCCAGAGAGTTATGCTGTTGTTGGGTATCAGTGTCCACTTAAGTTCATGTGAACAGATCTTTATCACTCACTGCCTTCTGTGAGTTCAAACCTTATTGCAGTAGGGACCTTAGACTCCATTATTTTGAGTAACAATGCACTTGCCCTAAACCAGTGGATGAAACACTAATGACTTCAAACTGACGCCAGGTGTGAGCAGACATAAAAACACACAAGAAAGGTCATGAGTGTAACCACTAACTAGTATATATGGGGGGGGGGGGCTTTCATTGTGTCCATAATGTTCTCATCTCTTTACAATAACATGGCACATGTTTTACTAATAAAAAGCCCTATTTACAGAACTTATTTGGTCAAAGGGCTGCTGTCAATGTTGAGCCAAGAGCACCACAGCATGAAATAATTCTGTCACTGTTGCCAATACATTAAGTTGGTGATAAGGATTGACCCCATTACTGAACTAGTGACAACAGCCAAGTGTGCCTGGCACTTTACATAGAGAGATGGAAAGAAAAAGCTTAAACATTGTTAAATGTTTTGAGAACCTTTTTTTTAAAGATTGCTTTTCAGTTTAACATGATTTGCTTAATTTTCCATGTTTGCAGGCTTCTAGCATGCAAACATAATATTTTACATTTACATTGAATTTATGCATTTGGCAGACATTTTATCCAAAGTGTTTTATCCTTTCCTTGCCTGATATATTATCCTTGCTTCAGCTTTTGGCAGTTCCCTGGGAATCCAACCCATTATCTTGGTGTTTTGCTAGCACCATGCTAGCTACAGGAAAACATATCTACAAATCAATTTTCAAAACAAAGACAAATATTCACTTAAATATACAAACACTGAATACGTGCTGAGTGTCCTGTCTAAATGGAAATGTCCAAATCTGTATTTACATTTATGTGCTTAAGGTGAATGTTCTGGAGTTTTGCATAAGTGAAAATCATATCAGCATAACTGAATGTGGATGTGAAGACTCTTTCTGCAAAAACACATACCACATAAGTTTTAACGATTTGGTAAGGCGTTTCCTCACATCAAAAACGGTGTTGAAAGAAAATTGTTGCTCCATGAAATAAAACTTGATCTCCCTCAAGTGCATAACCATAGAAAACTGTGAACGTGTTTATTAAATCTCAAGGGGTAAATATTTTAGGTCAAACAGCACTGACAAAAAGTTTGGAAACCCCTGGTATAGTTGGACAAATACATGTGAACTCTGACAGACACAGATGCAGGATATCCTGGGCTAATGACTCACAGTACATCCACAAGACTTATTCCTGCCAAATCCTTATCCAGATTTGACACCAGCGCCGGCTCGCAAAAAAGTATGACACCAGTATTATGGAAGAATTTCACTAGGTATGAAAGCTTGTGATCTAAATTAGTCACCAAGGTTATGAAGAGTCCCCAGAGAGATGCCAACATAGGGATGTGAAATGCTTCAGCGATGAGTGTGATGCTTTAGATAGAGTCTGTCAATTGGATAAGGAACACAAGGCAAGAAAAGATGTCACAGAGAGAGAGAGATCAGGCTTTAATGGTCATAAACGACTTGGGCACAGAGGGGGGAAAAAAGAGATGGGGAGCTAAAATTGGATTTGCAGCATCATGGAAAAATGGTCTAGGGTTGTGCAAACTTAGGTAACCCACAGTACATGCATTGGCACATTGGCTTTCGATTAGCCTGAAGGGGGAAAATAAAATAAATACAAAATTGAATGGGGAACAGCACTTGCATGCATAAAGCATTGTATCTCCACAGCCACATTTTATAAATTGACTCCAATAGGACGCCTGTGGGTCTGGCTAAACCACCCCCATATCCCATGTGGACGACACAATTGCTAGCTATGCTTAGAAAACCAGCTCACAACAAATGGAGGGGTGGGGGTGTAGAGAATGGGGTGAATAACACTTCAATTTATCCACCCCAACACCTGATTTTTTTTTTTTTTTTTTTTACAATTGTGACCACATGCGTTAGTTTTGATAGATATATGAAGTCAATCTATCTATATATGAGCAGCTACAGTAAGTCAGTTCAGTAGAAAGGACTAATGTTAATGAAACTTTGAAAATCCCCAGATTATAAACCTTTTCTTTCAGAGCACACAATGAGAGAGCCAACAAGTCTAAACACGAGCAGCTGACATGCAGGAATCAGAGACAGGCTTACAGTTTGCCTTCAAAATCAGGGTTCCCACACCTTTGGACAAATCATTTATTTGTCCCTATTCTTTAAAGATATGTTGTTTCATCCATATCTATTGGGTCCCACACAACAATAAACCCCGCTGACTTTCTCTTTCATCAAAATATCCACAGATGACAGTCATTTTGGGGTTTACTACTAGTTTTAAGTGCAATAAAAAAACAAAAAAATAAAAAAACTGATATTCGCATTAGAAATGTCTTGAGATGATTTCATGAAGATTTAAGTAATTTCCATAACCTTTCCAGGCCTGGAATATCCCTGATAATTCCAGGTTTTCTGTGACTGTGGGAAGCCTGCAGTATGCAGACACAGGGATTTAAAGCAGACCAGCCAACAACAGTTTAGTTAGATTAGTTAGTTAGAAGTCACTGCATTTATTCTGTGAGCTGTAAAAAAGATTTTAAAGGCATTTAAGTGGGTTAACAGTGTGCAGGGTGGCATCAAATTAAAAATAAACACATCTGTCCTATTTTGGCAGAATGTACACCTCAAGGTCTAAAACAGCACTTAAAGAGATTACATAAAATGTTTATTTGACTATGAACGTGACCTGTGGGTCTCTGCAAGGGAGAGGGCCTGTAGAGGTGTTAGAGAATGGATGCTAATGACAGACATACGGTTGGCTTTGCTAAAATTTGAACAGTATGTGCTGCTGACCAGCCTCACATAAACAGGGTAAGAAATAGAAGCCTGAGGCCTTAGGGATGACCTATCTGCAGCATGGCATTTCCTGTTGGCCAATTTAAATGACACTGTTCCTCCTACAGAGAATTACTTGGGAAACACTTTTTTTAAAAAAAAACACCACAGCTCTTTTGTGAGCTGACGGGATATACAGTAGCTTTAACCAAAAGTGATTATTCTGACTGATTTGAACTCAATTGAAACTAAAGCACATAAAGCTAATTATTATTTTTAATTTGGATGAACATCACAGTCTATTCACTTTGCAATGTATTGTTGCTTCAATATTACAGATGCAGTTTATCAAACACTAAACAATCTGCATGTGTTGCATATCTGCATATTTTGTTTGAAATCAGGGTAACACTTTATTTTGATAGTCCACTTTAGACATTTTACTAACTATAAGTAACTTTGCAACTACATGTCAACTAACTGTCATTAGAGTATTTGTAGACTGTCTGATTAATATTTTCTAAAACTTTATTTTGTCGGTCTGCCAACAGACATTCTACTGACTATAAGTAAATTGGCAACTACAATTCAACTTATTCTACTAACCCGAACCCTAACACCTAACCAACCTACCTGTCTACTGACAGTCTACTAATACTCTAATGAGAGTTAGCGGACATGTAGTTGCAAAGTTACTTATAGTTAGTAGAATGTCTAAAGTGGACTATCAAAATAAAGTGTAACCGAAATGGTTAACAAATTGTGTATTTTTATGATAGCAGCAACTATTAATGCTTGTTTAGTTCCATTTTAAATAATTTTAAAGGGTTACTTCACCCAAAAATGAAAAATCTGTCTTTAATTACTGTCTTTTTAATTACCCCCTCATGTCGTTCCAGACCCATAAGACCTTTGTTCATCTTCAGAACACAAATTAAAACATTTTTAATCCGAGAGGTCTCTGACCCGTCCGCAGACAGCAATTTAATAAACACTTTCACGGCATAGAAAGGAAGTAAAGACATCGATTAAATAGTCTTTACACAACTTTACAAACTTGATACACTGCATACAATACTTTACTTGATATACTGCATACAATAATATGATATTCTTAATGAATCCAGGTGCTGAAAGCTTAAATATGGCTAGCACCTGCAAGCTGAGGGTTCTGAGGAAAGCTTTGAACTATTACTGGCAGACAGCGATAAAAAATAAAAATAATAACTTCCTTGATTGAGCAACAGGATGATGAATTGCATTGTTTTTTGGGAACCTTTCCAGAGTGGCATTTCTTTATTTTATTTTTTTCTCTCTTTAAACTAAAAACTAGGTTTGCCATTTAAATTCCTCTTTAGAAGCATTTCATGATTCAAACATGACTAATGACTATTAGATGCAGGATGCAGCATCAGCTTATTTCTTAAAAAAAAAAAAAACAGGAAAACAGAGGGAGATAAGAGCTTAGTCTTAGTTTTTAACCCCTAAAATCATACATTTTAACACGTTATTAAAGAAAAATGTTTTTTAATTAGCTGTTGATGCTGTAACTTTATGTAAAGTTTACAGAAGCACTTATTTGAGCCACAGTGAGCATTAGTTATTTATAAGTCTCTGTGGAGTTATAAATCTGAATGGATATTTTACACACTCCTTTAGATACCAAGGAAGTAACTCAGCAGATTCTTTCATTTTCATAAATTATGTCTGCACCAGAGAGCAAAAGAGGACACATCTAATACTGAATAGAAAGGAACACATTGTTCTGACATAGAAAAATGAAGGAACTTGCTTGAGATCAGGAAGAGTTCGAAGAACATACAGTAATAAAAACAAATCCTTAGAAAGTCCAATTCACACTAAAATGTGAATGATGTAAAAGTGGAAAGGAAGCTGTGATTCAGCTAAGAATCATTTAACATCACAGGAGGAGGAGCCGCATATGCTACATAAAGACTCATTCATATGCATAGTTTTGGTTAAAGATCATGCATTTCTTTAAAAACAAAGCAACATTTCTCTAGACACTACTAGCAACGTGACAATCCCTTTACAGTTCCAACAGAAGAAAAAACAAACAGCCATGACTAATAATAATGGCTTCATTAAAATCAGCCACTATTTTTACTCATATCTGATTGGCTGGGCCAGCTGGCACGGACAACATGTGGATCATGTTCAAGAGCCAAAGTCATGTGACCATGCAGTCACAGCAAGGTACTGGAACAAAGCCTGGCCACTTGTTTGTAACAAATGAGTGAAAGTGTGAGCACAGTTTGAATCAGTTAATCAAACTGAAAGTATGCCAGACACTACAACTGCTCAGTGGTGGTTGGACTGAGTGGAAGGAAGTGCTCTTTGATTTAAACCGATCCAAATGTAATTAGAACTTTCCTAGTTTAAAAGGTTGTGTAAAAAAAAAAAAAACTACATTGCAAAGATTTTCAAAATGGTCATGTTTAAGCAGTCAATATACCATGGGATGAAAAAACATCTCAGATCTGGAAAGAAAAACACCATGCAGACACACTATCAAAACAATCAGGCAATGTGACTAAATTCCTAAACGTTCCACATGACATTCCTGATCCCGACAACACAATTACAAGCTGCAAGGACTCAACATTACCTCAATTATTACAAGACCATTGTAGATTACAAATAAAAAAGGCAAAACTGCTAAATCTATTGATTGTGCATGACCACAAAAGCAATTCTACAGAGGGAGTTGGAAGTGTTATGTACCATATATATATATGAGTATATAAGTGTTATGTACCATACACTATAGTGACCCAAATCCTCCAGGGCTGGGACTGGTCTGTCCTGTCTTGAGGTATGTTACTCTCTTTGTGTCACTCAAACACACACACCTTATATCCGGATAATATCAATCAAGACAAGGTATGCATTTAGAGAATGAGGAGAGAAAGATATTTCCTTGTTTGAACCTACTCATCTTCACCTTCTGCCAGACAATGTTAAGTTGATAGTTAATAGCAGGGGCGTCAAATGCTCAAAAAATCTCAAATGCTTTTTTAATAGCCTCAAATATTTTCTGCTTGAAAAAAATAAATAAGGACAGTGAACAAAGGAAAGTGATACACCGCCACATGGAACTTGAGACCTTGCAGTGCAGATACTGTAAATCTATGCTGATTACAACTGGAGTGTTTTGGCTTAGTCACATTGATTGAGTGCAATTTCTAAGTATGAGAGGAGAAGGAATCTAGCCTGACAAGCCTGACCCACATCAAGATGTTTGGTCTGGAAACTCACCATTGACAGGGCTCAATCAGAGGGGCGGGATAAACGGTTGTCTTTGTATGCAATTGGATAGAGCTACAACCAACCAGAGCAACGAAGGTGAAGCGGAACTAGTTGACAGATTAAACTTTCGCCGTATCCGGTCGGCAAAACTCCAAACACATCTTCCCTTTTTAAGAATGACTTCAGTGCCGTTCTTTGTTCTTCTCTCAGACAAAAGCTTAACTCCAAGTCTTCCAGAGTCACGGTCAAAGCTGATTTGAAAGACCGCCGCTCGCCACCTTGCAGCTTCTGTGTTTATTAGTAGCCTGCAAGCGCAACTCTGCCGTCATCATGTTAAGCCTCGTCCACCGACTCTATACAGGATGTGATTGGCCTGACCAGAGTTTTGTTTTTACAGCTCAAAAGGTATTGAGAGCTGCTAAACGATACTCACGGCAGATTAGATTTGCTGCCAATAGACATGTGCCGATTTTCGATAATGCGATTTATCACGATAATGAATATGCACGATATTGTTATCGTGGGCACTTTAAAATATCGTAAATAATAATTGGTTACACTTTATTTTGATAGTCCACTTTAGACATTCTACGAACTATAAGTAACTTTGCAACTACATGTCCGCTAACTCTCATTAGAGTATTAGTAGACTGTCAGTAGACAGGTAGGTTGGTTAGGTGTTAGGGTTCGGGTTAGTAGAATAAGTTGAATTGTAGTTGCCAATTTACTTATAGTCAGTAGAATGTCTGTTGGGGGACCGACAAAATAAAGTTTTAGTAGACAGTCTACAAATACTCTAATGACAGTTAGTTGACATGTAGTTGCAAAGTTACTTATAGTTAGTAGAATGTCTAAATGGAATATCAAAACCGGTGAAGGAGACGCGCTGGTGAAGTGCCGCTCAGTGACAGCAGAGGGCGCTGATGAACTGCAGAATGCAGCGCTTACCCCGTAAACAAAACAAAAACGCGTGTAGTTTTTAAAACAGCCATACGTTTTTTGTAATCTCAATGTTGTTCATCACAGCACCAAATACTTAATACTTAAAGACTTAATATGCCATTTATTTTTAAACTTAAACATTTTTATGTTTTAATCTGGACTACAACATGCCCTAATAATTAGAACTGTTCTAATTATTTGTTATTGTTCAGTAAAACTTTGAGACATATGACTTCATTATTACCAAACTGACAATGAAAAATACTTATAAAGAATTAATCATTCTAAGTAATGTTAATTTCTTAGTTACTGTTTAATAACATTACAATCAAAATCAAAATAACTTTTTAATGGACCCAAGATAAAACTAACAATCAGTATTTCTTAACTAACATTACCAAAAACATTATACTTTCTGTACCAAATGTAGCTGTTGCTCAATCTTAGTGAATGCATTAAATAATGAGACCTTATTTGTTAGCCTACCTGTTGTTCTTTATAGCCTAATTCTTTTGCACTTTAATCTGTTCGAAAATTTTACAGCCCTGAAAAAAATCAAGAGACCACTTAACATTGATTTCTCATTGTTTCTCAATGTTAATTGGTATCTTAATTTTTTTTCCAGAGCTGTATATATTTTTGGTGCACTATTGTATTAAACATTTGGTTATTTTTGTTATTACAAAAATAGTTCTTAAAGCTGTTATGCTATGGCAACACTTTTTTTGCAACTTATTTCAATATCGTGATAATATCGTATACCGTGATAAAACTTCAGCAATTAATCGCAACATGAAAAATTGTTATCGGCACATGCCTAGCTGCCACTAGGGTGCATCTAGATTTCTAGGCTAGAAGGAATCCTCACAATGGTAACTTTCTAACTACATCCTGGACATCAGAAATAAGATTCTAACTTAACAGTACACACCTGCGGCTCTATTACTGAAACTGAAAAGGTCTATTTCAAGCTGTATTACTGTCTATTTCCTCACTGAAATTACCATAGTTACTAAACAGATAGGATAGGATTCTGAGGGCGTTTTTGTAATACAGTCTCAGGTGCCTAAAATAAACTCAGTTTATGGTTAGTCTTTAATGGCAGCAGAGATACCATGTTTTGTCCCTAAGCTCTTAACCACCATTGTATCCCTTGCACAAAATGAACACACAAAATACAATTTGCTCAAACCGATTAATGATGCTATTTTTTTTATAAGGGCTATTTTTCTATGCGGTAATGTTAGCTCACCTTGCACAAGTTAAGGCTGGAATACATGAACACAACTTTTAAAATCTGAACAGACTTTAAAACACTAGGTATCATACTTGCCAACTTTTTCATACTGAGAATCACACATTAATAGACATTCAAGACATTCCGTCGAACACAACAAATTTATGCTTGCAGAAACATGTGCAGAAACGGCGTGTTTCTAGGAGATGCATGACAAATGAAAACAATGTTCAAAATCAGCTCAAATATCAAACATGTTTGATATCCTCCAAATCATAGTCTAAAGCTAAAATTTCACAACTAAAAAGCACAAGCACATTTCTTGTCAACTCCGACTGCCCAAAAACTGCAGACTGGCTCAGATTTTGGCATCTAGTATTAACTCGTCCAGACTGCAAATTGGGACAAAAATCTGGGCAAAAGTCATGTAATTTATTCCAGCCTTTAGTCATCTATTTCACTCATCCAGCATGTCACTACAAAACCTCCAGAACTTGCTTCATATAGGCCAGCTTAAAATAATTTAAGATGACCATAAAACACAAATCCAATTTCACTTAATCGCTGATCTAAACCAACTGTAGCTGCATTATTTGTACCATATAATAATACCCCCCCCCCCCCCCCCCCCCAAACAAAAAATGAATTACTCACCCTCATGTCATTCCAAACCTGCAAAATATTTTAAAGGTGCCCTAGAATGATTCGAAACAATATGTTAAATTGTTCTCCGATATCTACATAAAGGGTATGTGGCTTATTTAAGGGCAAAAAATTGTCCAGATACAGTTTTACAGGTCCATTTACAACCCTAGAAATTGTCCCTAGGATGTAATGCTCTGTTTTTGCCTTATTTGGAAGAGTCATGAATATTAATGTTGAGCTCTGCTCTGATTGGCTTATTTCAGCAGCTCACAGCTCACAGCAGTTTAGCTGTTCAGCTCGTGAGTCCTGGCCTTCCTGACAGAACACAGACAGACTAAATGACACACTTTAAGCAAAACATCTCAAAATGGAGACTGCGATATTGCAGCTTACTTGTTTATTTGCGTTTTCAGATCATCCGCGCACGAGAAAGAGCTCGCATTTGTGCGGTTGCCAGATTTCAGTAATTAAATCCCCTAAACAGAGCTTTTCTGTGAAAAATACCTGTATGATTCAGTGTTATACCTAAACATGTCCAATCTGGCAACCATATTCACGCAAGCTCTCTCTCTCTCGCGCGCCGACAAACTGGAAACACCAATAAACAAGTAAGCTGCACTTTATCAATCTCCATTTGAGATGTTCTGCTTAAAGTGTGTTGTTCAGCCTACAATTTAGACTTGTCTTTTTCATCAACGATATTGCATATTTATATAACGTTAGTCACAATGTAGACTAAGGTTACACAGTGACTGTGATGTAGCCTAATCTGAAATACAAATAGGCAAAAACATCATAGGAAACACCATACTTCAGTTCTCAAAAATATAAATATATAACTTATATTTTTACAAAATGAATAGCTTTGTCAAATGACTATCGTTTTAACTTATATGGTGGAAAAGGTGACGTTTGCTAGAAGGATCGAGTGAATGATCTAAGCAAAGTATCTACGGTTGTATTTTGTAATACAAAATAATATTACCCTTTGTCATTAGACAGACTAGTTTGGTATGGTACTTGGGGTTTCCTATTGTTACTGTACTAGCATCTTGCGTTATCTAGAAAATGCTGTCTCTCTACGAAACTTTCAATTTAATCAGAAGTTGTTTAAACAGTCAATAAGTGGATAAACCGCTACTTACTGCTTGCAGGAATATAGTTGTAATTGCCACTTTCTTCAGTTTAAGACGCTGAGCGAAGCTTGCTTGAAATGGGCCGAACAAATAAACGATCTTGAATTAAATTGTTGTGGTATCGGATTATAAACATCAACCATGACTGTTGACATTTTTTATCTGTGGGAAAGGGGAAAGTCTCCTGAACAGCCTGGAACATGAAGTATGTTCATGCGAGCAGCTTGTTTTGATGATTCGCTCCATCATTACCGCCTGACAATGCACATGTTTGGACAGATGCAAATGTTGGGGGCGTGCATATAAATGATCCCCAATGTTTGTGTCACGGTTGGGTTTATGTTGAGAAGCACTTTTTTCCCCCTTGTGTTATGGATTCACGAGATTTACATAAGAAGTAGGAGGCAATGATGTTTGAGACTCACAGTATGTGATGTCCATGCACTGAACTCTTATTATTTCACCATGGCAAGGTTAATTCAATTTTTCATTCTAGGGCACCTTTAAATGAAATCTGAGACTTTTTACACAACTACCTCTTTGTCACATCAATAAGTTCATATAGAGATCGTAGGCTTTTATTTACATATACCGTAAAATGAAAAATAAACAAACTGAAACTCAACTGTATCTGGTTGAAGCGCGAGAAAAAACCTCATTGGTTCTTGTGAAAGCTCAAATGTGCTGTGTAACACTTCGGTAATAAATGAGAATGAACCTAACTGGTTCTTGTAAAAGCTAAAAGCTCAAATGTGCTGTGTAACACACAAAAACGAACCTCACTGGTTCTCGCACTTCAAGCAAGAAATCTTGAGATTCAGTTTACCATATCTAGTTTACCATGTGTGGGTTGATGAATATTTATATGTGTATAAAAGCCTAAATTAAATCTGTTCATCATGTAAAGCAAGTGTCTCTTTAGAAAATGTGGAATAAACCGCTCAATTCAAATGGATCAGCTTTACGATCTCTTTATGAACTTTTTTAAAGCGTCAAGTGCTAGTTGTGTAGACTGTCAATGGAGGCATAGAGATATCTCAGATTTCATTAACAATATCTTCATTTGTGTTTTGAAGATGAATGAGACTTACAGGTTTGGAACGACACGAGGGTGAAGTGAACACTCTTATGTTAATTACTTTAATAGATTCATGTTACAATGAGAGGCTATAGCTCACTGAAGGGGTCATTAAGGATTTTGGAATGATCCCAACTGAGGGGAAAACCTAACAGGGATAATATCATTTCAGCATTTTTGGAGAACGTGGCCCATTTTTTCCTTCTCTAAGACAAACTAAACCAACAGCCAGAGTGGAAAGCCTGGGATGACGTACTTGCCACCTCAGCAATACACATACAAATGCTGAAATGAGCACACAAATAACCTGCCACGTTCATCACGGCATATTATTGTGCACATATACTCTTACCTAGGATGGAATGAACCCGAACTGAGAGCTGCGTACGGAGAATCAAGATGGGCTTTTTGCCTTTTCTGTAGAAAGAAGAACAATTTTGTAAACTCATTAACTTTCATTTCACATACACAGACAGTTTGCAAATCCCATCTAGGTGAGTTCTATTTACCTGAATTCTTGAACTACTTGAATAATAATGCAGATGGAGCAAAGAACATTTAAAACATATTTTGAATTTGTCATTTTCCAATTGCAAACACATTCGCTTTACTGAAGGCGAAATGGAGAGACAGAGTCAGAAAGAGAGAATATGGGCCGGTACTAGGGATTAAGGTATGGAAAGAGAGAGTAAACAGGCATGGAAACTATGCATCAAGGGTGTTCATGGCTAAAAATGAACTGCTCCAAGTCTTACGTTTTCTTCACAATGTTCTGTGTGGTTCACACACCCAGTCACAAATACACTCAAACATGAACACACACCACAAACACCCCAGTTTTGTCTTCTATTTTCCAAGCGCAGCTGCTTCAAATGACGCGTTTCCTATTGCGAATCACAGCGAACCTGAAGGAGCTGCAGATGCAATTTTGCGGGCTTACAAATACGTACACACCATGTATGCTTTAAACACATGCACCCATAAAGCGAGCCCTTAAAAAATAATGTATGTATGTATGTGTTTATAATGTTAAAATATGTTATCATTATCCTGACAATTGCATCTTAAGAGGTTTAGGTGAATGACACACTGGCTACATCTCTTGAGTTTGCGTGCATGGCAGGGCAAAACATGATTTAACAGTGGCCATTTGTGTTTGCGCACTCATGGTTTAAGGACTATTGTATGCGACTTATCGTTAGCAGTAGTAG
Source organism: Pseudorasbora parva (assembly GCF_024679245.1). Taxonomy (NCBI): domain Eukaryota; kingdom Metazoa; phylum Chordata; class Actinopteri; order Cypriniformes; family Gobionidae; genus Pseudorasbora; species Pseudorasbora parva. The sequence continues at coordinate 39,857,576 of NC_090172.1, forward strand.
CAAGCAGAACCGTTTTGTACGTCAGACTAGCGCGCGTTTTTGAATAGTAGCGAATTTGAATGAAGAAGCTCATTTTGTGTGAACGTTCCCTAGGTTCAATATGAAATAACATTATATGCTCCATTGATTAACTATATGTGATCATGTTGTTTAATGATGTGCACTTACGCATTGATAGCCAACAAGTAGTTTAGTCACCACCTGCTTCCAACGCACTCTGTTGCTGCATTGGAAAAATAAACTCCATCTATTGTCCCTTTAACGCTAGGTTCTTTGGGAAGCTGCACAGGGTTGTCTTGCCCTGACAACCAAAAACACACTTCTTTGGTGGTATTGTTGATTTGATGAAGTCCTGTAACTGTAGCGCAGCCAGCTTCCCTAAAGCCGAGCAAAGCGCGTTAATGGGCGTGCTTCTCTTGCTCAAGTCGCGTGCGTGCCCTTCTGGGAGAAAAGCCCGTATGGTTTGTACAAGGACATTCCGCACTTGTTGACATCAAGCGGACCCGGAAGATGTATTTTTGGCACAGAAATACCAAATGACCAACTTATGTTTCGAAACTTTGTCCATTTTTGGCATGGGAATCCAAGTCTTTAACAGTGTAAAAAGCTCAGTATGCATAAAATAGCATTTCACCCACCCCTTTAAAACAAATTACAATGATGATTACAATTACAGTCATGCTGAATCAGTTTTTGAAAACACACAGTAATGTTCTAACGTTTATATTCAGTAAGATGATAGTACTGTTTAATATTGTTTACATCTAAAATTTCCTGTTTATATATTTTTAAAGATTTTTTTTCTGGCAAAGCTGTCAGCATGTGAATTGTCAGCTTCATTCATCCAGTCTTCAGTGTCACATTTGGTGCTCAAGAAACATTTCTTACATACAGCGTTGTACATATGTTACATGAAATTACTGTAATAATAATAGTATTTTATTTGATTAAATTATTCATAATTAATGCAACTATCCCTAAATCAAACCCCTATTCTTAACCATACTCTATAATAAGTGCATGCTGTTAATTAATATTACTAAGTACTTAAATTTATAATTACACTATAACAATGACAAACACATTCTGGATTATTTGAGGAATAGAACGTTTAAAAGATTATAAATGTCTTTAAGGTTAATTTTGACCAATTTAATGCACCCTTGCCGATTATTAATTTCTTTCCAAAAACACTGCCCCTAAGCTTTTGAGTGGAATGGAGTGTACTTGATTTACAATTACTTCAAATTACTAGAAAAAAGTATTAAAGTGGTTTTAAAGTGGTTCTCCAGACCAAGGCTGAAAGTTTCAAACTTATGCAATACTGCAGTTTGAGCTGACTCAGAGTTCTAGATCTGCGGTTCAGTGTTTTTCCTCAATTCAGTGTATTCTGAGACTGTCAGTCTAAGCTGTGGTCAGCACACTCACTGAAATGCTGGCTCTGCCTGTGTGAAATCACTCATGCCTTTGGTGTGTCCAATGACTGTGTTACTAAGCAACGCTAGTAAATGATTTAGTGACACTGATATGTGTCATAATTAGGCAAGGCCTAACATTCAGGGGGTCACAGACATTCTACATAAGAGTTTGGCATGATTTCAACACTATAAATGAATAATAAATAAGCATTAATATCAAATTAGCGCTTTTAATCCAGCCATTGTTTTTGGTTTAGCTAATTCAAAAGTTTATTTAAGCATTTGTGATATGTCCAGTCAAACATCTTCATAAATTAGCCTGTTATATATTAAACAACCTAAAATTGGTGTTCTCAAACATCAATGTGATTAAACAACCATGCTAGAGAGTTAAATAGGGCCATTTTCTAGTACCTAACCATCCCTCTTAAGTGTCATGGTACATCCCAAAAACTGTGACAGTTACAAATTCATGGTGAAAGTAACCATAGCTGACAGTTTTTAAAACAACACAAATTGGGGAATTCCTCAACTATAATGTCAAAGACTAAACACAAACACAAAGAGAATAGAGTTATCAGTGCATTTCCTGACTATAACAGAATCAGCAGCATTGTTTCAATACCGTTCCATCCGATTAGAAGAACAAATGGATGGATGTGTAGAGACAGAGACCTAAAAACATAAATGTTATTGATTTTACTTTGTTCTGCCAGATGCACCTCGCCAAAGGTAATGAACTGCTATGAGTGTGTTGGCTAAAAGTTGAAACCCATTCTTTTTCTTAAAGGTGCACTATGCAACTTTCCGTCCACTAGAGGGCACCTATTCAAAACAAAGGTGTAGTTTGATGACGCCAAGTGAGAGCACAGTATCTTGGGACATGCACAGCTGGTGGAAAATAGGACACGGGCAGAAATCATGTTGATGGATGCGTTTATTAACGTTACTGTAGTGTAAAGCGGAGCAGGACAGTGTTGAGGAGCTGAGCATGGCCGCTGAAGCGATTGTTACACACACACGGCTCGCGAGTACCGGGACTTTTATTATGACGGGGCGGGACACAGTCGCCGGGCGCCTGCAGTATTTCCGCGTTTCCGGTCATGATTATAAGGTAAAGCAGCTCTGTTTATCATATACAGATACATTTAAGTGTGTTTAACATGATGTTATGACATTACTCTGTGCGTTTGCTCGGCGCTGCTGTGACATGTTCACACTGCTAAGAGAAAAGCGCTTCTGCCAAATAAAACCGAGGGTAACACGGATATGACGCAATTGACAGGCGACTCCCTCGAACGCTGTGCTGACACGTCCCCGGTCCTTGGTTAAAATAGCAATTTTCTCACAATTTACAAATAGTTGGAAACATTTGGGATATTGTAAGTACTTAACTGAACAAAATATATAACACTGACCTAGTGGTTTTTGGTTATTTTACTGCAAAAATACATAGTGCACCTTTAAGTCAAGTTAAGTCAGTAACTTATGTTATTAAGAGCTAACATACAGGAGTTCTACAGGAGCATCAAGAGAATGCAATGTCATGATTATAGTCTGATGACACCACTAGGTAATAAAAAAATGACTAAATATAGCATTATATAACAGAGAGAGCAGTCATGGTAAGCACGTGATATAAAGTCCCCAGAGGTCAAAATTAGTTTAAACTTTACATTGCTGCACATCCCAAAAAAATAGGTTTATCAGTGGAGTGTTGCAAGCTTTCCTCATCCACTCTCTCTTCTAAACGCTCCATCATTATAAAGTAATGTTCCCAGCGTCTCTGACTAATGTTGTCCACTCCTTCCCTCTGGCCTCACTAAGAATATCTGTGTGCAAGTAAGTAACATTCAACTTATGAACGATTCTCCCAAATTTGGTTCTAGAATGTGACTAAGAACTCTGACTGACCCAAGAATGGAAAAGTCCTCCGCTTTTACAGAATTTTTATGCTGTTTTTCCTATTCATTAAAAGTATAAGGGTATGAATGAGGCATACATGTTTAAGTCTCTGACGTAAAGTCTAAGCCATGTCTAAAGTCTTTCAAGGCCAAATCAAGCCCTTTTTAAGCCTGGTATTAAGACGCGTTTGGTCAATCGAATCATAGGTGGATCAGGGAGACGCATAGAGGTATACACCTGGTGTTTTAATCTCTTTTGCCCACTTTCAACCACTTCTGTCCTGATTGTTTCGAGGGGAGGGTCTATGGACAGGTAAATGTACATATTTTTTTTAGATCAACTGATCTAATGGACAAAATAAACTAATTATAACACAGAGTAAAACACGAAAGTAAAACACAGAGCTGGTGTACCTCATTTTTTATACCTCATATTTTACTCATAAGTCAGCAAGAGAGGGATTTCATTAAAGGAAAAAGAAAAAAAACATTGTAACAGTTTATTTAATTTCTGTAAATGCCACTGTTGATATTTTGTTGATGTTTGTTTTTTTGTCTCAGATGCAAGTTTCCATCTCTGGGAAAAGTCAAAGTAAGACAAAAGCAAAGCAAGATAGAAAGAAAGAGAGAGAAGATTGGATGGCAAAATTTAGTCAGTCATTCTTACTCCACATCGTCATAAAGCTGCTCCAGATCATCTCTCTGTTCAGCAAGTGATGAATCCAGATCCAGATAGTTGCCATTATTAGCCAGTTGCAGTGCACACTCCTCTAACTGAGAGAGAGAGAGAGAGAGAGAGAGAGAGAGAGAGAGAGAGAGAGAGAGAGAGAGAGAGAGAGAGAGAGAGCAACTTTAAGTCTTTTTCCCCACATATTATGATCTGACAAGATATAAAAGACATCACAACTACAAAACAAAAGTTAAAATCCAATCTCAAATGAGTAACCCTTGAGACACAGTCACATTATAAGCTTATGCACTCATTCACAAAAATCAGCCATCATTATCGGTCAGCTACTGCAAAAGAAAGTGAGGTTATTGTTCTCATATGGCAGTGTTTGATGCAGAGTCACATCTGAAGCTGCGCTGAAATAATGGTTTGATTGAGGAGCTGAGCTTATCTTCTGTTTACAGATCCCACCCTTTCCGCAAGCATCAACGCTCCAGCTGCAGGGATTTCTGAACTCTCTCAGAGTTACTGACATTCACTTATATACTATGCACAGTGATAACCTAAACCTGTGTACAATTACATACATTCTGATATTATCATATAGCCGTGTAGAATCACATGTAAACACATTTGGAAACACAGATTTCTGTGAAGTGGTTTAATGTGTAATGGATTAGAGTATGGATCTATTTTGCACATTATTTTAATTATATACGTTTACACACTGTCGCTGTTCTACTTTACTAGCAATGTTTAAAAAACTATGGGTTCCATGAAGGTTTTTATTTTATTTTATTTACTTTTTTAAGTATCAGTGGCACAAATGTTTTTGTTGTGTTTATTATATTTGATATTTAGTTTAATAATGTAACACAATTAAAATTAATTAACTTTAAATGACCAAACACATTATATAAACTGTCACATTTTGCACGCAACACTGATACTACGACATCTCAAATTATAATAACAGCAAAAGCAAACCTCCATGCAAATGTATCAAAATAAAAGTTAGTTTGACCTTCTAATGCTGACGAACAGCATTTTTTCTCAAAAGAACTTTAGATAGGCTATGTGCACTCCGACCCACCCACTATTACATTATAAACTCTCAGTACTAGGAGGTTAATCTTTGGACTATTCATTCACATAATGAATACTAATGAATACAAACATTAGCCATATTACATTAGTCTGGCGTTACGCACAGCTTACACGCGGGCGGACACTATAGCAGGCATTTGGCGCAGGTAATGAGCCCTTTATGAGGCAAATGAAGTTCACTGACCTTCAAGGGCGCTTCGAGCAGTTTGTGAACACCGGCTATCTGTTCGTTCAACGGCAAATGTTCGTTCAAGTCATACGGCAGAGGTCTGCGGGGCTCGGGGAAATTTGTGCACACGAATGGGTCCGAGTCCTCCAGATATTGCACTCGACATGTTATTGTAGCCATGGTTCATCCGTGGTCACAAAGTCTAAAAGTTAAACTCGCTTTCCACCGCAGTTTTCCGTTTGTTACAACAAGTCATCTAAAAGAGAAAAGCGACTGACCCGCCACGCGCCACTGTCAACACTGAAATGAAACTCGGACTGTAGTCAAATTAAAAAGCAGAGCAATGACGTCACCAGGAAACAGACTGAAAGAACTTCAGTGATGCTGAACCACACAGTAGCATTCTACCCTTACTATTTCTGTCATAAAAAGATGGCAAAAGTACTACGAGTAGTAGTAAATACTATTATGTCGTTTTTATTTTTATTTATTTCTGTCATAGAAAGATATGGTAAAACAGTATACCCTTACTATTTCTGTCATAAACATATTGCAAAAGTCCTACGAGTATATAGCCTACTATTATGTCGTTTTTATTTTTATTTATTTCTGTCATAGAAAGATATGGTAAAAGTAGGCTAGTACGAGTATTGTGTAGTTCTTCAGAGTCACACGCCTGGAAATACAAGGATCTCAGCAGCTCACATTTATGTCCCTCCACACAAATTACAAAAGCAATAATAAAACATTTTAAAATGAGACGTAATAGCACGTTGTATGCTTCTTGACAACCTCACATGTGTTTATGGCAAAATTGTTCTGTGTTCATTATGAGCAGCAGGTAGGCTATACTTTAGTGTGTTATGGCTCCATCTGCTGGTCCGGTAAAGTTTTATTTGTGATGAGTCTCTTTGTTTGTGTGTTGAGTTCATATTTCATGCAAAACAACTGACTCATCCACAGCCAAAGGAGAATCTCTTTTTCTTCCCTTCAAACATACAGTGCTTCTAAACAGAATGTCCCCATTCAATAGGTAGCCTAATAGGCCTATGTATGTGTTAAATAATCATCATTTCAATGGGTTGGTTTACATACATGGCCAATGACAACCCTGGGGGGTATTACAGAAAGCAGGTTATGTGACATACATGGGTATGTTTAAGAGTAAGCAAGCGGATAACTTTTGTTCTAAAAACGGAGGTAACTTTCAGGGTATGTAAGTAACCATAGCAGCTCATGTTCCAGGGTTAGTTAAGGATATTCAGATGCATATATACAATTAACATAGTTATATTAATATAACTACATTTGTTATATAATTACAGTTATATAATATACAATATTATTCATTCTAAAGCACTATTACAACAAGGCAATGTTTAAATGTTAGTTCAGTTAAAATAGCCTATATTTATTTATTTTATTGTTTCTTTTAATTGATATTGTATTGCCATAAAAGAAGAAGGAAGTAGAAGGGTAGAATGTCACGTTTTTTCTTAGTGTCGATGGTGAATAATTGATTCGTCATTGTTAAGAATGTCCTGTGTGTTATCCGGGAACATACTCTAAGTTGTCTGAACATACTCGTGTTTTTGGAACCAGCATACCTCGATTAAGCAAGGTTTGGGTTAATCAACCGAGAGTTCCAAGGTATATGTGACAATAAGTTAACCTTTCTTTCTGGAATATCCCCCTGAGTTGACAGAGAATGTTTATACAAAGCTTTGAGAGACCATTGATCTAAAACAGGTCGGACTTATCTAGATTTGTCAACTCAAAACCTACTCTGAAACCCAGAGCTCAAGTTTAAACTCAAGTGTTGGTTGAAGCTCCTTATTGTACATGAAGGTATAGTTAAACAAACTCAGGGTTACATGATTAGTTTTGCAAACCAAACCAATCCAGCTTTGTTGGTACATGAGGCAGATGAGGCTTTGATCCTGAGTTTTGGTGTGACATCAATAGTTAACAGCCAATCACATTGTAGAACAGTGAAATTGAGTCACTTTTCTGTTCTGTAGAATATCACAATAGGATTTAAGAACATTAAGAATTTAAACAACTTTACACAGCAAGAAGAAAAGAGCTGTCTATGAAAGAGGACAACTAAAAGATAGTATATCAAAAGTCTTGGTATATCAGTGCAAGTAAAAGTTGTGAAGTTAGTTAATATAAAGACTTAAACAATAAAGCTCATATGTACTCATTTTAATAGCTTTAGCTATTAATTCTAATGCTTATTTATATCAACTTTATAGGCTATATTTATATTAAAGGGTTAGTTTACCCCAAAAGGAAAACTGTCAATATTTACCTAATATCGTTCAAAACCCGTAAGACCTCCGTTCATCTTTGGAACACAAATGAAGATGTTGAAATCAGATGGCTCTGAAAGGTTTTCATTGACACAATGACTACGTTTACATGGACAGCAGTAATCGAATTATTGACCTTATTCTAAATAAGACAATATTCTGATTAAGGTGTTTACATGAGTTGCTTTTAGAGTACTCCGTTCATGTTCCCGTTTTACATGTGATAGAACATAGATTGATTATGGCACGTCATTACATCCCCATGCCACGCTATGTTCTCCAACATCCAATCATAGCGTGACTTTGGCAGATCTGTCCATTTTTATGGGCTCAGGAAACCCGCTGTAACTTCACCTGCGGGTGAACAGTCAAGCAAATCACACACTGCCCATAGCAACGACATTTCAGACTGACAAATACGTAAAAGATAAACGGGACTTTTCCGCCATGTGTTACTGTTTTGTAGACGTTATTATATTAATTATAATTCCAATTCTGTTTTATTTGCCACAATATTATCGATGATTGTTGAGAGGGGCACTTTTGATTAATTTTCAAAAAGGGCAGAGTCTCAAACCCCACAAAGCCTCCCCTCTGCACTTCCCTGTTGTGTGTAACATTTGTGTCCTGTCACAAAATGCGGCGAAATCTCCGACACAACGTTAATAGTTAGATTAAGGTGTGTGCATGTCTGTAATGTTCTCCAATAATGCGACTAAAATAGGCATACTCCACATGTCTTAATCTGATTTATGTTTAGTTAGATTATGACTTTAATCAGATTAAGGTAATTAGAAATCGCTGTCTACATGGTAGCCTCTTAATCAGATATCGGAGTACTGTTGTCCATGTAAACGTAGTCAATGCCATCTCACTAGTGGCTCTACAATAATTTTATGAAACAACGAGAATAGTTTTTGTGCACAAAAAAACACGATTTATAGTGATGGTCCGATTTCAAAACAAATTTTCAAACCGTTATCAGTCTATTGTTTCAGGATTCCGATCGCCAATGTTACGTGATTTCAGCAGTTTGACACGCGATTCGAATCCTGAAACAATATGATGATTCATAACGGTTCAAAAATTTGTTTTGAAATCGGCCCATCACTATAAAAGTAGTTATTTTTATCTTTTTTGCGCACAAAAAATACTTGTCACTTCATAAAATTATTGTAGAACCAAAGATGGGCTTTGTAACAACGTTTTTAATGCCATTTATGGGTCTTGAGAGAGGAAATGGCACAGGTGTCAATGGTGTCAATGAATCAATCAATCAATCAACTTTATTTATATAGCGCTTTTGCAATCACGATTGTGTCAAAGCAGCTTCACAGTGTCAAACAGGATAATATTGCGACAAAATTAGATTTGGCTGTACAGTCGTACTGGAGAAAACAGTGATGTTATCAGCTTATTTTAATTTATCATATAGCAACAATGTTGGCAGATCAGGCCAATGAAGGCCTGTCTGAGCAATCGGATTTCAACAAAAATATCTTAATTTGTCTTCCGAAGATAAACAAAGGTCTTACGTGTGTTGAACGACATGAGGGTAAGTAGTTAATGACAGAATTTTCATTTTTGGGTAAACTAACCCTTTAATTTAACCTAAGTTCTTAATAATAATTGATCAACCAAAACTGTACATGTCTAATGGATTATGTGTAATTATTACATAAATGTCTAAATAAATTATACAAAATTATATATATATATATATATATATATATATATATATATATATATATATATATATATATATATATATATATATATATATTCAATTATTATAAATAGGCTAGCTGAAAGCCAGACAATTTGTCTTTTAAAATGATTTGCTATGTAGTGACATTCAATTTAAAGCAGACTCTTGGGAAGTGATTTGTCAGAGGTGTCACTTTGCTCACAGCTGATTGGTTTAGTTTTGGTTTGAGATCTATTATCCAGATTCCAGAACATAACCTTGCCTGGAGCAGGTTAGTTACTAAAACTAAGACTAACCTGCTTTTGTCTTAGTCTTACTTTTGGAACATATAATAATTTTCAGCCTAAAAAGATTGCCTTAAAGTTTTAGATCCAAGTGATTTCATCTACAGACAGAACAACATATCTGCAATACTTTACAAAATGTTTATTGGTTTTTAAAACCACTTAAAAAATCTCAACATTAGTAAGCACTTTTAATACAAAAGAATAAAGAAAATCTTGCAGAAACGTCATAACAAATGTATACTACCATTAAGAGTCTGTACATAAACAACAACAACATTAGGGAATAGCAAAGGTAAGAAAGAAAGACACGGGGAACGGTAAATTTGACCAGGTCAGTAAACAATAGTCACAATTCTGACCTGCCTCTTCATTAATGTAGAAATAGTAGTGCTTGTTGAAAAAAACTAATGTTCACATACATACTTTAAGAGGAAGGAAATATTACATGAAGACATTTTAAAATAAAAAAATAAAAACAGGTGAACTTCCTTCTGTTGTACAGAAATACTTATAAAGAGTGTCATGACACTTATGTACAGTGATTCTGAACAAATGCATATTTACGATTTTGATAATGTAATGAACGTTTGCTTATTAAAATGTTCAGTTTAATTCAACATTTTAATTGCTTTCTCTCATTTACATTTAAGTACTTCTTATTTTTAACTTGAAACTTTTTTTTTGTTCTTCAAAACCGTATACCGAGGATTCATGTACTGCACTGAAATTCTCAAAGCCAAAGTTCATTGAAGAAATTAGTGCAATAAAGGAACCACAAGAACTTTGTGAATTTTCAGTTGTTACATTTCCAGTGTTAACAGCTAGATCCCTGTTAATAAAAAAAGAAAGATATGCAATTTTGTAATATAAAACCACAATAAATATTTTAAAATCCATGCTATATTCCCACACAAATGCACTCATATGCAAAAAAAAAGCAAAAAAAAAAGCAACATGCTATAAAAAACTGGAAGCCAATTAATAATAAATAGAAGATAAATCAATGTTTGAAAATGAAACACACAAGCTATAACTATACAAGAGATGTCTAGTTGTGTAAACTATTAATTGTAACAATAAAAAAAAGAGAAAAGAAAAAACCTGTTACGGACCATTGATCACTATTATAATGGTCATATTGTAAATATGAATGTTAGTCAAACTGGTAATACAGTGGGTTTTTTTTTCCTTTTATAAATGGAGCTTATTTACAGAGAGTCACAAACAGAAGTTCAATAGTCCACTTTCTTCATCCCATAAGAATCGTCCTGCTACAAATACCAGAAGTATTACATCTGACATGTTCTGTAAATAAATAAAGTTCAAGTGCTACAGTAGTCTTATGCAAATGACACTATGTATTCACAAAACAAATTCCCTTTTCAACCCCACAATCTTGGCCCCATTTCAACCTGGGTGACATTTCCACAAATTCATATTAAAACATGCACCTTAAAAGCTGGGGAAAGAATTAAATTTGTCATACTAAAGTGGTCATACTAAAAAAGGTAGAATTCCTTCAACATGTTGTTCAGTAACTCAAAAAACTTGTCTTTGGTATGGAAGTAAGGCTAAGATGGACTTCAAAAACTACCACACTCAGTAACAAAGTGTATGCTCTGATATTTTGTAAGCAGTCTACCAATCAAGTGCATCAGTACAAAATGGTAATGGCCATTTGAGTTAAATGTCTTCATTCCAGCTTTAAAATTAGCACCGAGTTCATTTATTAGTAATGTGATCTGGGTAATTTCAGTTTCCTGATGTTTTTACAGCTGGTACGATATTTTGATTAAGGGGTACAGGCTCTTTAATAGTGCATGTTATAAAAGAAGTTCCTGAATGAAGTGCTCAAGTAGAAAACAGTCGTTGAAAATGCCAAAACGAGGCATGTGCATGAAAGCATATATATGTTAATGAATATCATTTATGCAAACTGATAAATGACAAGCATCAATTGGGGAAAATTCACATGAAGTCAAAATGTGGCTAATCATCTATTTCTTGGCCTCATAAATGCATAGTTGACAATAAAACAAACATTTGGGATAGGTTTTGACAACTGTCCTATAATATTTTTTTACATTTTTTTTCACACATATAATCCGCTTTGGCATTTGGTTTTACCAGTTACCCCCCACCCCCGTTTTTTCCTTCAATCTCTTCTCAGCCATATTCAAATTGCAAATGCAGTATAAAGGTGCCAGCTAGTGCAATAACCAGTGCCATTCATATTCAATGATTGTATATCTATATAAAAAAAAATCCCAGCCTGTTCTGTGGGATAAAAAATCTGAATGATTTCTTTAAATCTAGAGACTGGGGGAAACTTGAGATGCAGCTCAGGAAAGCATATTGCAAATATTATTATTAATAATAATAAAATCATAGAGTCTATTTAGTTAAATATTAGCATATATAACTTTAAATAGCAACAGCGCACTCATTTATTCCCTTTGAACATCATTAATTAGCCATCTAACATAAGTTTGTGCAAGTAGCTGCATACTTCCCAATTGACAGTGGCAATAAGAATGAATCTGCAAATATCACAACTTACTTATTGCACACAAGTACAATTTTTTAATGTGAACCAATAAGTTATTACTTTTATAATTGCCATATTTTTTTATATTAAGCTTTACCTGAAAGCTTTGTGATCTAATGTGATCTTCCCTTATTCTTTGTTTGCTGAAGGACAATAAATGTTACAGTAATATGTTCAAAGTTCAATTATTATGGTTTACAGCACATGGAAGCACTGCTTTTCTTTACAGAGTGAAAAAGCATATACAAAAATCTTTCTTTAAGAAAAAGGGTTAAAAAGAAATTCTTATTTTTCAATTTTCCATACAATGCCCTTTGACTGCAAAATGTTCAAAAGATTATATAAAAGTTGCGTAAATTAATGCACAAAAGTGTAGAGCATAAAAAGCTCTCTGATGACTTCTTATGTAAAGCGCTGAAGCGTATTTTCTTTACAAAATTGATGGGAAAGAGGCGGCAAAATGTGACAGGACTCCCCAGTTAAACTCGCTTGCACTAACCATTGAGACAAAAACCCAGCAATTTTGAAAGCGCAATAATTTCTGTTCAGCCTGGCACTTTAATATGGACCTGTATCACGACGTCCAGGGGCTTACTGTAGTATATGGTTCACAACAATGAGATGAATACATACATCGATGCGATTACGAAAATACATACATAGAAACCTATACAAATATAAAAACAACACAAAAGCACAAATTAACCCAACATTTCCACTGTTGCCTGGTCTTTGCTCTCCAGCCAGTCAAAGCCAGCAGAATTCACAGTCTCGCTGCAAATCTGTTGAAAAAGTGGGTCATTCTTCAGTTCTTCCAGTGTTGAGTCTTCATATTGTCCTTGCTGTTGACTTGGATCAAAAAGAAGGTTTGTGTCCAATGTATTGAAGTCATTTATGCCACCGGTGAGTTCAGAGGTTATTCGCATATCGCTGTGAAACTCTGAACCCCCAGCACTGAGCTCTGATCCTTGACCAACAAGCTGTGAGCCTGCATTCAAGCTTTCCTCATTTAAAAGCTCTTTGACAGTTTGGTCTAAATCCAGTGGTTGCTGGTGCGGATGTTGTTGGAGGTTTTGCTGTAGAGGCAACAGCATGGCCTGACTTTGCTGTTCCTGCCCAAGGAGCTGCCGTCTGCCTAAGTGCTGTTGCTGTTGTGGCGGCTGGTGCTCCCCTGAGGCTGATTGTGCTTGGCTTTCGTCTACAGAGAAACTCATCTGCTCCTCCCTGGCATTTTTCATGAGGTAACCAGGCTTCTGAGACTCAAAGGCTGATGAACAAGGTGAGATCAGAGCTTGGTGGCTGGCACTACCAGGGAAGCTGGGCACTGTGGTGGTCTCCAGAATCTGGGTGAGATTCATGCGGGCAGTGTAGTTGGACGGCATGTTGTTGATTCCGAGGCCACGTACCGAGTCATCTCCATCGCCATCCATTTTGCTGATGAGGACATTGGTGATGTTTTTGGTATTAATCTGACGGCCTGATTGCATGGGTAGAACCTCAGACTGCATCATCACGGTAACTGGAACGGACTGACTCCTCTGTGCCATGCTGCTGACAGTTGCATCAGGGTCACTGTTAGAAAAGATGCTTAGCACTTCAGGTGTTACAGGTGAATTGAAAGGAGACACCACAGAGTGGTGAACATTGGGAGCTTGCGTCCCACTCAAGTTGCGCTGCCTGACTGCTGGGCTAACGCTGCGGCAACGAAATGCTCCAGACCCTGAGGAGGAGGTGCTGGATTTATTGTCAAGGGGTGCTGGCACAGCAAAACCCTCTTTCTTGTTGATGCTAGTCATGCTTGCCACTTGCTGCTGGACAGGTGAAATGGGTGTCAAGCGGCTGATATGAGTGTCATGATGTCTGCTTTGCGACTGACAGGTCTGGCCCGGGATGGCAAAGGCGTGAGGCTTTCGAAAGTGGTCATCTACCAGGTCTTGGTAGCTGGGCAGAATGCTAATGCCATTGTTAGAGTTCCCACCACTGTTATTATTGTACCCACTGTTCATCCACTCCAGTTTAGTCTTATCTGGATGCGTTGCCATTGGCCTTTGCATTGGCTTGATAGGGCTCGGGGAGACCGTACTTCCGTCGTGGTATCCAGTGATGCTGGAGTTAATCGGAGTAAATGCAAAAGGGTTCCTGCATTCCACTGGGCTGGGTGGGATACTACTACTGCAGTTGGAGTGTGGCGTGCCAATAGGTGTTTGTCGACTACTTCCAAGAGCACTGTCGACCGGAGTAGTGGGAGCTAGGCGCAAGCAGGGGCTTTCATGCATCAATCCCTGGCCATTTCCCATCATCTCTGAAGTGGGAGTAGGGGTTGGAGTGGGTGTTTGGATTGGGGTGCTGCTGCTATGAGCAGAGCTGTAGTACAGGGTGTTAGTCTGGAGGGTAGACATTATGGTAGTCTGCATGGTTTGATGCTGGCCTTGCAGAGAAATATCTACACAGTTGCTGAAACTTTGCATGCTATTGTTAATTTTCATCTGCTCTTCCATTTGTACAAGTTCCTCGACAATGCTATCCTGGGTCATGTCATCATCATTAAAGGGGTAGTAGCCAGCGTTGGCCTGGGTTCCATAGTCACTCATCTGAGCCTGTGGGTTGGCAGGAGAGGCTTGAGCAATTGAAGGAAGATGCTCCATTACTGGGGTGGACATTTGCTTTGGCTCAGACACCATTTGCTGACCATAAACTTCTTGATGCTGTTGAGTGCCATCTTGTGGCTCACTATCCCAAAACACACTCTTCAGTTCACATACTGCAGTGGAGTCTGATTGGTCTAGAAGCAAATCCTGTGAGTTTTTTGTTACTTGTAGCAAAGCTTGACCTGGAGCACTAACAGTACGGGTGACCTCAACTCTACTTCCGATTCCTGTTGAAGATCCTTCCCATCTCCCTTGGGAGATGCTTCGAGGCCTGCTAACAGTATGAAACATGGTATTCCCTACTGATGTATCCTGACTTGATGTAGAGGTGACAGAAGCTCTATAATCCATTACTGATGAAGCTCCTTCCCATCTTCCCTGGGTGATGCTTTGTGGCCTGCGAATTGTCTGGAAGCCAATATTCCTGACTGGAGCTGTAGTTGCTTTGCCTATGGCTGTAAGAGGTGCACTTTCTGGCCTGATTGGAGTACATGATCTTGGAAATTGCGCCATCATTATTTCAGACTTCTGTTCGTCAGATCCACTGACTGGTAGCACAGAGATGTGGGCTTTTTTAACAGGCGATGGGCTCAAATCAGTGCATAAGCCAGGTCTCTTGTGAGGGCTCTTGGATGTGAACACTACATCTTTGGGTGACGTCACAACTGGTTTACTGCTGATTGACTGAGTGCTGCTTATGTTCTGGTACAAAGTCCTTTCAGTAGTGTTAGACATATTATTGCTGCCAGCAGCCAGAGTATTGGCACTAAGGAGTGTCCTCCCATTGCATTTGGTCCCTATGTCCAATCCCAGAGAGCCCTTGTGAAGAGGATTGGGTAAGCTAGCCACTCTGGGTTTAAATGTTCCTGACCGTTGTATACCACCAACAGAATCTGGAGTGGTTGCCAGCCTACTAGTACCACCCTGCTCTTGACCACTTCCCATTATGGCTTCAATATTTGTTTTAGTGTCGATGACAGGCGTTGTGGTTGAGCGTCCTGATCTTGCCAAAACAGATGGCATTGCAGCTATAGACCCACTACGAACACGAGTAACTGGCTGTGGATCATCACTGAGGCTGGCAACCCCAGCAGATGCAGGTCTGACTTTGTTGCTGGTAGGGGTATCTACTGGTGTGCTGGTACCACTGCCATTAGAGCCTAGAGATATGGTCGTCATCTTGACAACATTGACTGAACTGACGTGCGGAGTCGACATTACTGTCTTGATGGGGCTGTTGGTGATAAGCAGGGTTGGCGAGCGTAGGGATATGCCACTAGAGGCAGATGGTTTGGGCAGGATTTGGGCATACCGGTGTCGGGCTGACCGGTCGCTTACAGGACTAGCTGAGATGTTATGAGGTGTCTTGGGGCACTGCTTAATTGGCTGCACAGACTGCGTAACCACTTGAAAGTTTACAGGAAGAACTTTGCTGTCTGCAGCTGCCATGGGAAGAGGGCTAGGAGACATTAACTGCTTAGTCCTCTGAACCTGGAGGAATTACAATAATGAAAAAAGAGAAATGTCAATTAAAAATAGGTGCTGATATAAAATGAATGTGAACATTTGTGACATAGTTTACCGTGATGGGGCTGGACATAGCTGCGACCACAATCCCAATAGGTTGTGGCGAAAGAAGGGCAGGACTTCCACAAGGTATGCCTGTCCCGGGAGTTAGGCCCCCATCTGCCCTCCTGGCCTGAGCTTCAACAGGGAGTGGAGAGTGCAGTTTCTGTTCCTGCTGCTTCTTCTGTATTTTCCTTTGTAGCTGCTGTTTGGCATCTATGGAGGGTGAGACCAGGGTTTTAACCTGAGGCTGGAATGAGAGTGCATCAGCTGTGGGAGCGAATGCAGATGACTGAATAGACATCTTTACTCCTTTGGGGAAAAAAGAGAATCAGCTGTAGTTATGATGACATTAAAAAATAAATGAAATACATATTTCCACAACATATGCACTTATTTCTAGGTTTGTCTTGTATTTGTTAGCCACAAGGTGGAGACATTTCCAAATGTAGGTGCATGGAATGAAGTGCTGAGCATTTCCAAGTTTACCTGAGGGGGAACCGGTCATCACAGTAAGAGCTGCCACAGACTTAGTTCCAGTGTAGTGGCTGTTCAAAAGAAACCGAGCCAGATCTTCAACGCTGTCAAACTGACGACTCAGCACTTTCTGTGCCCACTCGCACACCAACCCACATGCGGCAATGCGCACCTCGTCTTCTGCATTGGATAGTTGACCAGTAGGTTCAAACACTTCAAACTGACAAGGAAAAAATCAGCAAAAAATGTTTAGGCTTTGACAGAGGCAATTTTTAGGTATTTGAGAGATGTCTAATATTAACATAATGGTAAGAGTGATAAAACCGCAGCAAAACCGAGGTAAGACAAGAAAATAAACAAGAAAAGAGGAGTTAAAAAACAAGTAGTAGCAACTCACCCCATCACCTGATTTGTGAAGATCTAGGTTGGGAAGAGAGGGCATGTGTACAAATGTCTTCTTCCTAAGCCCACTATAGCAATATGTTCACAGAAGTCAAGGAAAAGTATGTGGATGTCCACATATCAAAAACATACTGAAGATCAATTATTTGTTAATTGATAACTGTTTATCAACACTGGAATTAAAACATTAACTTTGTTTAATCTATGTCAACATGTAAGGCTAACAAAGTGCCACAAGCCATGCGGGGCAGAGGTGTTGGTCACAAGTAAAGACTAATCACAGTTTTCACACCGAATAAAAAATACAAAACAGTGTATTGACTGTAGAGTGTAAAGAAGGAATCTACTCTCTTTTGTATGAAATATTTACGTAAGAAAAGAGACATTATGTAGATCTACATTAGGTTTCGATCTCAAATGTACCTTTAAATAACATGTCACACAGCTTAGAATGAAAGCTGATATATTTGCCAGATATATATTTTGTTCCTAGATGTTCACTGTGTATGGTATTACATCAAACATGACCTTCACAAACCATAAGGATATGGCAACTACATTATTGTTTGGAAAAATCAATCATCAAAAAGCTTAGATACAATTTTTGTGCATAAGAAAATACAAGATGCCCTTTGCTGGAATGAAAGAAAGGGTGGCTTTCTTGGGCATTAGAGTTAGTGAGGATTGGATTTCCGTTGCAGTAGCAACCGTCAACAAAACAAGCATGGTTTATTTCAGTGACGCACCACTCTGAAATTAAAAATAATATTCAAGCACACAAATGCACTTTCAACCCTGCCTTACCTAACTCTAAAATAACAATGACCACAGTTACGTAACACAATAATTTGGGAGATTTGACGTAACAGCTAAAGATATGTTGTTATGTTGCTTACTTTTATGGTGTATTTTTTTAACAAAACACTAAAAAAAGATTAATTTATATCCATATCACCTATCAAATCCCCTCAAAAACAGTCAATTAACTTTACCAGTGAATTCGATTTTTTTCTTTTTCATTTCAAAATCAAAGTAAAAAATTAAGTTAAAAAGGTAGCAATACTATAGTCTGTACAACCTAACAGAGCACAAAAGAGAAATTATCTTCACTGTAGGACGAGGCTGTACAGATATTAATGATCACTTTGCTGAATGTCTTTTGAAGATCAGCATTTGGCAGCCAATCTCAAAACTCAAAGTTTATTTTGATTTGATTTCTGATCTATATTTAGCGGCTACATGAATTACAGCAACAGATGTTTTAGTACACAGAGTTCAGGGACAGCAGCGTGTATATATATGTGTCTGCTTTGGGGGACTGGGAAAAGGGAGGATAGAACTGTTACAAAAAGTTCCATTGAAGGATATTTGGATTTGCCTCGCATGCCAAGTCGACGTGCTTTCATGTTGGGAAAGACGTTCTTCATGATCTTTCCAAAGTCTGCAGCACTGAGAGCGTGATGCCCTAGGCTATCACAGTAACTCCTGCAAAGCACACACATGTAAAATAAATGAATGACATTGCACAGAGACCACTCACAGAAAAACAATACAACAGCATCTCTGTGCTTGCTGAAGTACATTATACATCGACATTTTCAATCTCGCCAAACTGGTTGAGTTTTAAGTGTATGGAGAAAGCTAGATGCCACAGGATTCCTGGCTTACTTGTACTCGTCGTAGACTTCTTGTTTAGGCAGTGATGTTTCAGGATGCTCCTCAAGATGGTTCCGAATCCAGCTAAATGCATGCATCTGCTGGGTACGACTTGACGACATGGAGCTCTGCTCACTAAGAGAAAAAAATGAAATAATGCAATTTGAATTAAAGAATAGTTGCTAGCCACAGATATTATTTTGCTGAATGTTTTCTTCATCCATTAGCTAAATGTAGTATGGAAGATGATAAATGCATAAGCCAAGAGTTGCATTGCCCTCACTTTGCATTTGGATGCAGTTTAGTAGAACACATAAAATCACTCACGTTTTCTCATTGCCATTGCTGGGTCCAGAAGGCAACTTGAGATAGAGGTAGAGTTTTTCAATGTCTGTAAGCTTCTCCACATCTTGCTGCAAAGCAACAGAAACACAGAAGATGTGTGCTCAATATAAAGCAGTTATAATGGTTCATGGTTATAATGGTTATCATGAAATACTGTAAAAAAAAAAAAAATTATAGTGGCATGACAGCATTTTACTTTCTGTTGAGGTCACAATAAAAACAAGCATTTGAGTATAAGAACCACACAGAAAGTTTAATAAGTTGGACCAAATAATGGACCAAAAACAGTTATTTTTTAGAATATACACTGCTCTCAACTACTCAAAAGTTTGGGACTGGTACAAATTTTGAATGTTTTGAAAGAATGTTTTGTTTCTCTAATGCTCACCAAGGTTGCATTCATTTGATCAAAAATTAAGTAAACCGTAATATCGAAAAACCTTTTTTAGTTTATGCATTATTCCTGAATAAAAATGTATTAAATGGGTGGTTGCATGCGATTTCACTTTTTTACAGTTACAGTGCTGAAAGTTCAATGCAAATGGAGATATTGTCTTTTAAAGTTATGGCAGTTTATTGCCTACAAAAACGGCCGGTTTGGACTAACAGCGAGCTTCTTCCTGGGTTGGTGACATCATAAACCCTTGCTATTAACTTAGACACTGCCCCAGATGTGACTTCTGCCCGTAATGGTAAGGACTGTGGCGTTTCCGGAAAACCTGCGCTTAGCACTTCAGCCAATAAAAATACATGTAACTACATTTGGCCATCTAACCAATCTAAGACCATTGCGCTTTTCAGAGGGAAGCAGGAAGCAAATGAGCCGTTCAAAGGACAGTGGAGACAGTGGTGTGGAATAAAAGTCAAATATTAGAATAACACTGCATTAAAAAAAGTGTTAAAACATGTTATACTGCGCCCCATAAACACATCCAAGCCTAGAAAAAAACACGGAACCACCCCTTTAAAAAAAAAAAAAAACACCAAACTTTTGAACAATAGTGTATACAGAGGGGTAAATGTGTGAACATGGTCATAATAACTGGACAGCATGTGATTCTTTACTGTCTGGCACGGAGGAGCAGTGCTGAACGAAGGGGGAAATCACAATGTTTGAAAGGCATCAGGGACAGTGTCACATGACCTATTCTATCAAAATGATCCACTGACTATTTAACAACAAAGTAGTAAATAAATGTAAATGTACTCTTTTTCTACAACACAATCATACAGACAAATGTGTGTATTAAATAAAGATCTGTTTATCTCTCTTACAGCTGTTTAGTTACGTGTTAGTGAAGTGTGTGTGCACTGAACAGCTCTTCAAAGAGAATGTGTAAGATGTTAGGGTGGGGCAGAGCTGATTTAAATTCTGCCCGAGTAGAGAGCAGAAGACACAAGTCTCTCGCTCCAGGTGCTGCCTCCCATCTCCACACCGACTCTTTCTAACTCACAAACGTGTTTAAACCCACAAACATTCGTCTTTTCTAAAGCACTGTTAACATAGCTGGGATAGAGATATTATAGTGATTTTCAAAATGTCTTCTGCGCCTTGCAAACGTTGTGAGCTACATGCAAGAGTAAAAACTCTTCGGCCTCTAGGCAGCAAGCCGGGCCGAGATCTGCAGGGCTGTGAGCAGTGAATGAAAATAAACAGACTTCAACAGGATTGTAAGGTATAACCCTAAACAGGAAGTCATCCAAGGTAAAAATAATCCCGAAGAATACCTAATCCTTTAGCGATCAGAGCAGTCGGTTAAGCCCGCATAAACAAGCCTTTGTTTGCATGGTGTCTGCCTCTGGGAGTAATGGAAGTGGGGATCTTTAAAAGTCCCACAACACCACACCACTACACACATTTGGCCAAATTACCTCCTTGGAGTAAAGGCCATGTGAAAATAAACAATATAAACAACACACAGCTTATGAAACTTGGGGAAAGACTGTCAAGAAATGCACCTATCAGTGTCACCTAAACTTTTCTTCATCAGTAATGGCATCAACACTCTCTGCTGATTCTCTCGCCCTCCCCTTTCCATCAGATTCTAAGAATAGTTGTCTCTCTCTGTCTTTTCCATTAGTCTCTTCGTTGCTAAGGGTTGATGGCTAGCAAATAGCTAAAGTTATCAACCAGTGAGCGCTGTTAGTGTTAACTTTGGAGAGGGGTAAGAAAAGTAAGTAAAAATGGCACGAGAATGCAGACGTCTCGGAGCCAAGTGGACAACCCTATTTAAGAGAGGACTTGGCATGACTTTTTAAGGGTGGACAAACATAACATAAGCACACGGAAAACAAAAACAGCACACACACACTATCATACAAAGGTTTGGAGTCTGTACGACTGTTCTAATGTTCTAACTAAAGCTGCATTCATTTGATTAAAAAATGAATACTGTGAAATATTATTTCTATTTAAAATAACTGTTTTCTATTTAAATATATTTAAAAATTTGTTTTTTTTTTCTGTGATGGCAGAGCTAAATTGTCGCATGATCCTTTACAAATCATTCTAATATAATAATTCGCTGCTCAAGAAACATTTCTTGGTATTAAAATGAAAATAGTTGTGCTGTTTAATATTTTTGTGGAAACCATGATATATGAAATAATAGAATTAAAATATAAATCTTTTCTAATCTTCTAAATGTTTTTACTGTCACTGTTAATCCATTTAGTGCATCTTTACTGAATAAAAGTATTAATGTCTTTTTAAAAACGCATAATTAAAGGTGTCATGAACTGGCATTTAAAAAAAAGTATACTGTTGTCTGAGGTCAACTTATGAGGGTTTGTGTGGTTTTTACATTCAAAAACATCATAATGAATACGTAATAGGCTATTTTCTACACTGGTTTTGAGGCTCTCTCCTGTACACTCTGTTTTTATGGGCGTGCCGCACTGAAGACTTGGAAATAAACGCCCACGGTTAGGATTGGATAAGTTTTGCATATTTAATGAGCTTTAGCTTCCTCGTCAGTACATGTGAATTGTTTTGAAAGCGTGTGGAAAAACAGCAACCAGAATGAATCACTCACAGGACTTGCAAAATGTGTTTATCAAACAAACAATGATTTATCTTTCATCTAATGATTGATGATTGGAATGTTATTTTTTTATTACTTGGCCAGCGTCTCTCTCTCTCTCTCTCTCTCTCTCTCACACACACACACACACACACACACACACACACACACACACACACACACACACACACACACACACACACACACACACACACACACACACACACACACACACACACACACACACACACACACACACGCCAAGTACGTTGCAGACAGCATGATCAAAACTTCCACAATTGGTCAAGCCAAGAGAGTGAACAACGCACATCAATAATTTGTAATAATAATTTGTTACATTTATATAGCACTTTTCTAGGCACTCAAAGCGCTTTACATATACGGGGTCATCAACTGGATGATGCGACGGCAGCCATATTGCGCCATAACGCCAACCACACACCACTGATTGGTGGAGAGGAGACAGAGTGATGAAACCAATTAGGAGAGGGGGATGATTAGGAGGCCATGATGGACAGAGGCCAATGGCCAAATTTGGCCAGGATGTCAGGGTCACACCTGGGATATATTAATGACCACAGAGAGTCAGAACCTCAGTTTAACGTCTCATCCACTATACTGGGATGTTAGGACCCACACAGACCCCAGGGTGAGCACCCCCTGCTGGCCTCACTAACACCTCTACCAGCAGCTACCTCCCAGTTGGTCTCCCATCCAAGTACTGACCAGGCTCAGCCCTGCTTAGGTTCAGAGGGAAACCATTCTTTGGCTACAGGGTGATATGGCTGCTGGCAAGAAAGGAATGTTATTTTGGTAGCCTGTCTGGAAAAGACATAGCTCCAGGACATTGGGCTTTGCGAGCCCTGGCCCATTCATAGAGTCTGATCCCGAATCGCAATGAACCAACAAATAAAGGATTATTCAGCCTTAGACAGCATGCTAAGGTATGTTCGGTTAGATACATACACATAATCAATAGCTGTCAAGCGATATGTGACAATGCGATGCGATCACTTTTTTAAAAAATTTTTTTTACTCACATTAGTATGTTGTATAGAAGTATATAATATCATCCAGTCAGCAAATCCAGTATCTTGTTTACAAATGAATCTGGGGTGAAATAAAGGAACAAATGTGCAATGTCTTCCCCAAGCAAGCTGGCAATTCATTAAAGGGGTACTTCAGCGCTGGGAAGATGAATCTGTATTTAAACTGGGTCATTAATGTAGTAGAAATGTGAAATTATTTTTTTAATTTGGTGCCTTCTAGACTGAGAAAAGACAGAAAATGTATTTTTGTCTCATGGGGATGAAAGACTACAATTCCCAGAATGCTTCGCTGCCCTGTGAGGCCATTCCCAAAGCCACCGCTACTGGATTACAGTGACTGAGATCGAGTTGCCGCGTGAGTCTCACAGCAGACTCAGATTAGGAGTCGGATTACATTTAACGTCATAAATGAGTTGATGAGCTCTCGTGATGAGAGCTGAGGTAATCGCGACCACATTCACGGCATACATTCACAAGGCGTTTTCAGTTCATGCCTTTGGAAGCTTAACTGTCATAGAAATTAATTTTAGAAGTTAAAACACTTACATTGCTTAGCATCCGTTTAAATTAATGCCTGTAGCTGAGCTGTGCTGTGCTGTAAGTGTGATCTCCATTCCCCATGCACGAGTTGAAAACATGCAGAAATGGCTCCCTCTGCTGGCTGTAGTCTTTAGGCTCTGGGCAAACATTCCTCTCGTGATGCAAATATCGTCAATTTCCGTCACGAGAGGAATTTTTCCAGAAATAAAATGCATAAATCTCTCGTCTCAGGGGGATATAAGAGGGGGGAGCAGGATCATTTGAATATACTCCAGGGTTTCTACTGATACAAAGCCATATGCTAATAGCTGAAGTAACCCTTTAAAAATAAAGGTTATCCATGCATTCATAATATTGGAATCTGAATGCAGCTTATAGGGCATGTTTATTGCTTAGATGTTCCATCCGGTTTAGCTCTATGTAGACCTATGTCATGTCAGGTACGAGCCGGTCGACAGGGCTACAGAATCAGGTGTTATTCTTTTTCTGTTGAAGAAGTGTTTCACCATACAATGACGTCAAGGTGTGCTGGGCCTGGTGTCAATAAAAGCTTCTTTTTTTTTTTTACTAAAAAGGAAGTTTTCAGTTCTGAAACTTATAAGGATATTCATATATTACCATCACTTTTTATATAACAAATGGTCAAGGAAAATTATATTTATCAAATCTTGACCCCTTTAAAGTTTTGATCTGTATTTTACAAAAACATTTTAAAATAAGCCAAAATGAAAGACTCATTGTACAATGTACTTTTTTTTTTTTTTTTTACTTTGTCAAAGGTGTTTTTTGACATTGACAAACAGGTCATGATAACGTTAGGAAGAACCTGTAACTGATCAACACTTTAGTTCATTCATGCAGGTGTAATGTCCCCTGGGTAGTGTGCAGACTTCTTACTCAGCACTACTGAACCTACTAGACATGCATGAATAACTCATGCATTAATCAGAAGGACTGAACCCACGTCGCCCAGGTCTTACTGACAAGCCTACAGAAACTTATCACAAGCAAATTCTTCCTGGCAGGATGCTGGAACAATTAAATACTGGAACAAAGTGATGATTATTCAGTAACAGTCAAGAACTCAAAACAGTGAGTGGGCATAATAGGTGTGTCCCTATTCGCATACTTGTGCACAATTCTATGATGTTTTTACATGCACTTTAAATACCAGGATGATGCACTAAATTAACGGGGGGAAAAAACGAAGTGTGTGGAATGTGTGACACTTCATGCACTTGACTTTTGCAGCTTTAATAACATAGCAGAGGGGAAGGGCCAACCAGATTCTGATGTTGAATGACAAAATAGTTCATACACTACATGGTAGAGTACATGGTGCATAAGTACATAGTGTATAGGTGCCTAAAGTGCATCATTTGGGACACAACTAATACATTTAATTATTGTACAATACCTAGCATGTTTTACATTAACCACTTAAAGGGATAGTTCACACTCACAAAAATATTTTACCCACCCTTGTCATTCCAAACCTGTATGTCTTTGTATCTAATATGGAATAAAAAAGAAGATATTTTGAGGAGCATCTCAAGTTTTTTTGTCAATAATATTAAAGAACAATGTTTTTTGGAACCCACTGACTTTCATTGTAAGAACAAAAGCAGTTCCAAATATCTTCCTCTATGTTCCATATGCCAGTTTTTAACAAATCAAACATATAAACTGGTTTGTTATATATAGAAACCATAAACACAAAGTTGAATGATCATTCAATTACAGTTGACATTGTTTGCTCTGAAGTTCTAATGTACAAGGTTGGCCAATATTGTCTGAAAAAATTAAATATGACAGAATGTTGAAAATGTATTTATGTATTAATTAATTTAAAAATAAATTGTATTGATTGATTGATTGACACTCTTAGTAAGATAAATATGGGATATGTTAAACAGCAGGGCTCTGTGGGCTACTACTATGGAATGAAAGTTTCATGAGAGGAGGCTGATGCAAGACTCAGCGAGAGCTGGCAACATCCTGCAGAGGTCAACAGCGGCAGTCTAGAGGAGGAGGGGGCGGATAAGGACAGAGGAGGTGAGCAGCGAACAGGAAACAGTCTTATATCTAGAGAGGATTTCACATTACTTTTACTTTGAGGGGCCTCACAGACCACTGTAAATTCGTCTTCCCCTTATATGTCACCAAACACAACTCAAAACATTTAAAGAAAAATTGAATAAACCTTGCCATAGTTAAATAACAAGAATTCAGTTCCATGGACATCACATACAGTGATGAGTCTCAAACACCATTGCCTCCTCCTTCATATATAAATCTTGTTTGTGAAAAACACCACGGAAAAACAAGCGATTCTCAACATAACGCCAACTGTGACACAATCGCTGGGATCATTAATATGTACACGCCCCCAACGGTGTAGGTAAACCTGCATCATGTGAGGATAGCGAAAACGGCAGATCATGGAAATAAATGTTATGATCCAGGCTTTGCGGGGAATGTGAGGACTTTTCATACCCTTCCCACAGATAAGGTCCTAACGTCACCTTCTTCCCCATCTTAGTTGAAACGATAGTCATTTGACAAGGCTTAGTCAATTTGTTAAATAAATATAAATGTTTGAGAACTGAAGTATGATTATTTTGCAGTGGGTGAGTAGTTAACATGACACTGACTATTTTGAGTGGCCTCTACTTTGTTTGGCTAAAGGAATTGACTTTTAAATCAGTACTCTACTGTCAAACTGTAACGTTACTGTACAAACAAGATATTTATGCGTTACCCAGTTCAGTTTGGGATTCAAAGTTAAGAAGCTATCATTGAAAAATCATTGTCATGACAGATGGTATAGATGTGTTAGCTGTCATTGAGCCGCGGAGTGAAACAGCCAATCAGAGCAGAACTCTGCATTAATATTAATGACCCTTCCAAATAAGGCAAAAACAGATCATTACATCCTAGTGACAATTTCAAGGGCTGTAAATGGACCTGTAAAACTGTATCTGGAAAATTTTTGACCATAAATAAGCCACATACCCTCTATTTAGATATCAGAGAAAATTTTTAAACATTGTTTCAAATCATTCTACGTCACCTTTAATGGTTGTAACCCTAAGCCCTACTTCACCTAATGTGAACTTTCTTTGATTTCTCAGTCATGTAGAAACTGCCCCTATATTACAAAAATGAACATCTAAATCAGGGGTCTCAAACTCTAACAAAAAAAAAAAAAATTTGTGGCCCCCTACCTGACATCAAAGTTTGTCCAAAAACGTCAGATTTTAGCCTAGAATCTGAGGAATCTTTTAGGATTTGCTAAATTTGTCTCAGACGGCCAAATCGTGGGCAAAATCGCACAGTGTACACCCGGCTTTACTTCGCGTGCACGTGTGTGTGTGTGTGTGTGAGAGAGAGATAGAGAGAGAGAGAGAGAGAGAGAGAGAGAGAGAGAGTTAGCTTGGCCCTCCCTCATGCAGTATAATCGGTTGACACCGCATGATTGAAAGGAACACAGGCTGATCAGACAGTCTAAACGAATGTGGTGTAACAGCGCTTAGATGGCCAATCAAAGTAGGCGGGGTTTACATTCTCTTTTGGCTCGTGCAGTTTTCACACACATACACAGACAAGCGCGTCAATCTATCGCTTAATGCCGTTGCGGAGAGAGACTATTCTTTCCGGTGAAATCCAACAATCAGAACAAAACTAAATGCACACACACACAAATGCACACAAAATGCAATGTGTCCATGCTCTTAATATATATAATCATTGATGAACATTTTAGTGAAGAAGAAAACTATATGAGAGCGGATTAGAACTTGGGACATTTGAGACTTTACCAAAAGTCTACTATTAGACCACTGAGAAACTCAAATATAAGCAGCGGATGTACGTATTTAGTCACTCATGCGTAGAATCCCGGGACTAATAGTCCCAAATAGACTATTTCCCAACTGAAATTAGACCTAGAATTTCGTTCAGTGTTCTGTTTGATCTGGTTACGGCCTTGCTTTTAATTAGTCTATTATTTTAAATAAAAATATTTACACAATGATTTAATTTCATGATTCAATGATTTATTGATGTAATATATATATATATATACACACACACACACACACACACACACACACACACACACACACACACACACACACACACACACACACACACACACACACACACACACACACACACACACACACACACACATGGGGGCCCTTGTCAAAAAATTAGCATATTGTGATAAAGTTCATTATTTTCCATAATGTAATGATAAAAATTAAACTTTCATATATTTTAGATTCATTGCACACCAACTGAAATATTTCAGGTCTTTTATTGTTTTAATACTGATGATTTGGCATACAGCTCATGAAAACGTCAAAAAATTAGCATATCATGAAAAGGTTCTCTAAACGAGCTATTAACCTAATCATCTGAATCAACTAATTAACTCTAAACATCTGCAAAAGATTCCTGAGATTTTAAAAACTCCCAGCCTGTTTCATTACTCAAAACCGCAATCATGGGTAAGACCGCCGACCTGACTGCTGTCCAGAAGGCCATCATTGACACCCTCAAGCGAGGGTAAGACACAGAAAGAAATTTCTGAACGAATAGGCTGTTCCCAGAGTGCTGTATCAAGGCACCTCAGTGGGAAGTCTGTGGGAAGGAAAAAGTGTGGCAAAAAACGCTGCACAACGAGAAGAGGTGACCGGACCCGGAGGAAGATTGTGGAGAAGGACCAATTCCAGACCTTGGGGGATCTGCGGAAGCAGTGGCCTGAGTCTGGAGTAGAAACATCCAGAGCCACCGTGCACAGGCGTGTGCAGGAAATGGGCTACAGGTGCCGCATGCCCCAGGTCAAGCCACTTTTGAACCAGAAACAGCGGCAGAAGCGCCTGACCTGGGCTACAGAGAAGCAGCACTGGACTGTTGCTCAAATTTTGCATGTCATTCGGAAATCAAGGTGCCAGAGTCTGGAGGAAGACTGGGGAGAAGGAAATGCCAAAATGCCTGAAGTCCAGTGTCAAGTACCCACAGCCAGTGATGGTCTGGGGTGCCGTGTTTTATCAAGGGCAGGGTCAATGCAGCTAGCTATCAGGAGATTTTGGAGCACTTCATGCTTCCATCTGCTGAAAAGCTTTATGGAGATGAAGATTTAGTTTTTCAGCATGACCTAGCACCTGCTCACAGTGCCAAAACCACTGGTAAATGGTTTACTGACCATGGTATTACTATGCTCAATTGGCCTGCCAACTCTCCTGACCTGAACCCCATAGAGAATCTGTGGGATACTGTGAAGAGAAAGTTGAGAGACGCAAGACCCAACACTCTGGATGAGCTTAAGGCCGCTATCGAAGCATCCTGGGCCTCCATAACACCTCAGCAGTGCCACAGGCTGATCGCCTCCATGCCACGCCGCAGTGAAGCAGTCATTTCTGTAAAAGGATTCCCGACCAAGTATTGAGTGCATAACTGAACATAATTATTTGAAAGTTGACTTTTTTTTAATTAAAAACACTTTTCTTTTATTGGTCGGATGAAATATGCTAATTTTTTGAGATAGGAATTTTGGGTTTTCATGAAATGTATGCCAAAATCATTAAAACAATAAAAGACCTGAAATATTTCAGTTGGTGTGCAATGAATCTAAAATATATGAAAGTTAAATTTTTATGATTACATTATGGAAAATAATGAACTTTTATCACAATATGCTATTTTTTTGAGAAGGACCTGTATATAATATTTTATATATATATATATATATATATATATATATATATATTGAGAAGGCAAGAGAAGCCTATATGATCCATTTCAACAGAGGTGTTTAAGTTACCGGTAGAAAACGTTTCATTATAGACATGGTATAAATAAAAGATTAAATGACTACAATCGGAGTTCTTTTTCATCACCTCGTGTTCACGATCTACCTATGGGAAGGGCACCTGTACCTAACCTCTGCAGAAGCATCCAATAGCACCAAGTCTGGCTTAACAGATAGAAGCGTGTGCCTAATACCAGGTAAGGGGCCGCCCCTTACCAAAGTGCGTAAAGCACCTGCATGTGCTATCCTCAGTCATCATTTGCGACCTCAGGAATATTTTACACTCAGCTTGTGGTTTTACAGACTTCTCCAGCATAGTCTATCAGAGGTAACATTTTTTGTATCAGCTCCGCTGGACACGTTTGTCCTATCAAAACAGGATTAGCTGGCCTAATTACTGCTTCTCTCCTTGCTATTTTGCCCAGCTCTACAGCTGCCCGTTTGTCTGATTACTCATTTATTTTGTCGATGGCTCTTATCCCACAACGGTTACCTCCAGGGACAACCAGTTGCGTGCCTACCCGGCCATGTGCGGTGCCCTCATCGCTGCTAAGGATTTCCATCTCTTCTGTGTGGTGTGCAAAGGCCTTAAAGTCCCACTGAACCAGAAGTAGCGAGTGAGTTTTCTTTAGTGCTGTGATGCATTTCCAAGTGAAACGGAATATTGAATAGAGGGCAGGGTTATACTTCAGCGCTCCTCCTCTCCATCTCGTGCTCATAGCAGACGAACAGTAGAGGGGAGTGGTTACGCATTTTCAACTGCAAGCCGTCAAACTTACATCATCTGAGAAGAAATGCCGTTTCCAGACCAGAAGTAACTTTTCAGATTTAGATTAAAATGGCAAACCATTTTTTTCTGTGTATTAACTTGCACAGATAAATTGTTCACCCTAAGAGCTGTAATGCGTGCTAACAAAGTAAATAAGATCGATTTTGATTTCATGGGGACTTTAAACATGCTAAAGAAGCTATTGATTTATCCAAGGAAATTCTCCCCAAGAACCTCTGGTGTCGCAGACTCAGTGGTGATTTCGGTTTGTCCAACTCTGATGGGGAAAAAGGTGACGCAGGTGAGCACAAGGTGGCCTCCCACGGTGCGTCCTCTTTGAGCTGGGCCAACCAAAGTTACCTGGCTCTTTTCAAAGTCGTCTTTTATTTTATCGATGAGCCCCTCAGCTCAGAGGACAAGGACGATGCTGGCCTTCTCAACAGCTCGGAAGATGAGGATGCCATCCCCTCATCTGTGACCTTAATCATCCTTAAGATAGGGTGCTCACCCTCCCAAACCTGTTCTTCCCGGCAAAATGGATTGCTATTCCGCGTTCATCCACCAGGCCTCTTATTAAGCCTCACCTTGACTGTAAGAGCCCTCAACGTATCCTCACAGCTTTCTTCTCACCAGGCCGAGCTCCTGGTCGACACGGGGGGGGGAATTGGAGGGCCTATTCTACAGTCCCTTGTAACTGGTATCATATCAGTGATGAGCTTTCCACTTTTCACCCACCTCCTTTCTCCTCCACAAAGGATCAGAGGTAGTCCTTTATGTCTTGTGGGTTTACGTGGACAGAACTAGCTCTTTCAGGAGGAGCAACCAGTTTTTCCATCTCTTGGTCCCCCCGCACAGGGATCCTCATTTCCATTGGCTTGTGGAAGCCATATCTTTTGCATATAAATATAAGGGAGTGCAGCCTCCTGAGGGCCTCAGAGCACACTTCACTAGAGGTATGGCTCCTTCTTGGGCTCTGTTTATAGGAGTCTCCTTGCAGGACAGATGCAAGCTGGACTTCTACCCATACATTTGTCAGAAACTACTGGCTCGATGTTGCCAGGAACCCGGTAGCTTATTTTGTCCTGGGGTGGGCTCTTTGTAGACTCGTGCTCTTAGGCCCTCTACCCTTCTTCAAGCCTGGGCTGTCTAGCCCAGCATATTGATGTCACTAAGTACGTATCCACACCTGGCACCATAAATTGTCATTATGTGTGGTGTCAGGTTTATTCATGAATACATGTTACCACATGTAATTCACATTACTTTGTGACGTGTCATGCACTGTCTTTTTAGGTGACCATATTCTGGCTTTAAAGGGTTAGTTCACACAAAAATTCTGTCATTAAATCTGATTTCCAGAATGGCTGATTTCAAAACACTGCTTTGTGAAGCTTCGAACCGTTATGAATCAGTGTATTGAACAGCGGTTCAGATTGCCAAAGTCACGTGATTTCAGCAGTTTGGCGGTTTGACACAAGATGTGAATCATGAATCGAATGAGAAACTGGGGACCTGTCCATGTCTCCCATAGGTGGCAGTGATGCACGCGCGGGTTGATCCAAAATGAGCGGGTGCCTGCGGTCACCCGCGGGCGAGTCATCCAAAAATATTTTTAATGATATTCAGGTCGCGGTCGGTCAGGTCGTTTGAAAAAAAGATGCCAATTAAACCTTTGTAATTTATATAGTTGTGGGGTTGTCTGTGATCTGGAGTGAAGGGAAGCGGCTTCTATGATATTAGACTGCGTAGCCTTACTAGCCTACAATAAAAGAATAAAAGATTATGAATTTCAAACCTGAACCAAACATATTTTTATTCAAAGATCAACAGTCTGATAGTCTTTAGTCTGCCACAAAAAACACTACAATAAAATCATAAATTCAAATGTTATTGTGAAAAGAAAAAACACATTGACTGTTGTAAGTAACAGTGCGTGAATCAGACCTTTCTGTATCTGTAATAAGCTTAAACAAAAATAAAGAAATAGCCTATACTTGTGTAGTGAAATATTTTTTGTACAGTGCCGCGAACAATCAATTACTCCTGTACGCGTGCATCACATCAACGTCCTCCTCGCACTAAACGCAGCAACTTGTGCTCTCTTTATCAAGGATTAAAACAAAATGGGGACAAAAAGGTTTTTTGTTCATATAGATTAATAAGATATGTAAGACATGTATAGAAACAATAAAACTTTAAATTCACACAGCTGCCACCGGGGGCTGGTTGCAGGACGCCTCAACCTCCGCAGACAGTTTTTAATGTTTATCAGACAATAACTAGGCTACTCAAGATTTTGCTTTAGTATAATTTTCGGGACAATTAGGGCCAGATTCGGGATTCGGGACAACAGTGTAGATTTCGGGACTGTCCCGAATTTTTCGGGACGTCTGGTCACCCTACTGTTAAGCCAGACTTGGTGCAATTGGAAGCATCTGCAGATTTCAGGTATGGATGCCCTTCCTATAGGTGGGTCTCTTCTAGACATCGACTGATATATCGGTTTCCCTATATTTAAGCATTTTCCTATAATCGAGTTTCGGTTTTGGAATATTCGATTCACCAATAAATGGCGTAAAAGCCTGCCATTAAAGCGCTGCTTAGGGGAGATGAGTCAACAACGGTGTTCAAACGTATAATTAACTTGCATCCCTTAATGTATCAACTTTATTTAACATACCAGCAACAAAGGTGACAGTGGCACAGTAATGCACAAATGAGATATGCACAAATAACATGGGCTATTTTATGTTGTTTAAACTTTGAGCTAAAAATAGAGACAAACTCACGGAGTCACGTAATCCGTCATGTTCGAATAAAGATGTAACTTTAATTGAATTTAAAGTCTAATTCTAGTTTGATGGTCTAATTCAATGGTTTATGATCAAAGCTAGTACTGTATGTGAATGTGATTCATGTCAGCATTGTTCCACATTTAAATTTGGTCTGTACTATTCTTTCCTATGGGTAAATTACAGTATATCACTAAAAACCTAGGGGTGTAACGCAACACTTATGTCATGATTTAATACATATCACGATACTACACTCACAGGCGAATTGTTGTCATGTAGGAATGAGATTGGGTAGGTGTTAGAACTGAGAGTGAGATCTATGACAAATTGCCTTTTGTTGGGCACTGGGGCTTAACAATAACACATAATATACAAAGTATCTGATTTTGATCGCCCCTGTCTAACCGATAACTGTTACCTGATCTGGCAAATAATGGCGGCATCAGAGCCGATACCAATGCCGAGTATTGGCAAATTGAGTGCAATCACAGAGCCATTCTCAATAAACAAAGCTTATTGGTGATTTAAAGCATGTTTTCATTCAACGTTACTGTAAATAGGCTTTCCAACTAATGTAAATCAATATTTACATAGTCTAACAGTATTAAATGTATGCACCTTCAGTGTGTCCCTCATTGTGTTTCTACTTTTCCCCAATAATAGATGGTTGGTGTTAATATAAACATATGTTTCATTGCTTTCACCGCAATAGAGTTAGTGTATGAAAGACTGTACTGAACTACCGATGACAGTGCTGAACCGTCCAAACCCTTCCTGAACTGTAAACACCAAAGCAAGTCAAAGCAAAGTCTGTTAATATTAATGACCTCTCTCTGGGCATTCCCCGAGATGGCACACAAACCTTGATTGTCTCTCATGCCATTTCAATATGCTGCCACAAGTAATTTAGGGGGTTAATAGATCAAATAAAAAAAATAAAAAAACTATAGCTTTTTAAGAAAAGGCACAGTCACTGATCTTTAGTAAATTATTTGGATTTCGTCTTCACCATACATGAGAGGAAGGATATATTTAGAATTTGTTACAAGCATTTTAGCACTGTCATATCTGATAGCAGAAGCAGTATTATCCATCATTTGACAGATCTGACTCACAAACACTCCTCCATCTATCACTCAATAGCAAGTTCTGTTGTAAAAAACACCAGTCTCATAACAAATCTAAGAGAATCAATAGAGATATGGTAAAACCCATAGAGAATCAACTTTTTTTCTCCAGAGGAGGGAGGGACTACCTTAACTTTGAGTTTGTGTTTATCACACTTCATGTAATAAGTCTACTTTATTAACAAACAAACAATATATATATATATATATATATATATATATATATATATATATATATATATATATATATATATATATATATATATATATATATATATATATATTTTTTTTTACTTGTAGATCTTATTATTCAATTCACCATGTCAATACAGTACAATTAAACAAATAATACTATAGTATAATGCTATATCACTATAATCCTATAAATAATATCGAACATTTTTGCAAGCTTTTATTTTAGGATCAAAATGTCAAGTACTACAGTATTCTTTTTATTTAACTCTTATTCATGTATTTAATATGTATTTCCAGTGAATCAACATTTTTCATTACTATCAAATACTCACCAAAATGCAATCCACCTTTGATTGTACAGTTTTGCTGCAAAAAAAAAAAGAAGAGAGAAGATAAATAATCAGCATGACACAAGGGTAACTTGAGAAACATTCATAAAGCTGGCTTTATTAATAAATCAGTGGCATTCAAAACATCTTTCCATCCTCTAACCCGTCGGCCCTGTCCAGCTTAGACCAATATATCCTCAGGAACACATGTGCTTACACACAAAAAAAAATATCTTGCTTTAATGTTCCACCACACTG
Organism: Pseudorasbora parva; assembly: GCF_024679245.1. Taxonomy (NCBI): domain Eukaryota; kingdom Metazoa; phylum Chordata; class Actinopteri; order Cypriniformes; family Gobionidae; genus Pseudorasbora; species Pseudorasbora parva. Next base: position 39,892,720 of record NC_090172.1, read on the forward strand.
GAGGTCTATAAATAATCCTGCCAATGAGAATGTTTTGACCATCAGGATGTTTGAGGAACCAGAATGAACCAGTATGGAATCTATATTCAGGTATGGAAAAGTAGAGAGGCTCCAACTTGCATTCAGAGTATTGTAAAGATACTTTCCTTTTGATGGCTGTAGAATAATTTGAACATTAAAAGGACACTACATTATGGCTACAGTCACAGGTCATTCTGCCTTCAAGGTAAGAATTGAAAAATGACCCCTTGCAAAATGTACACAAACATTTCTTAAAAGGACAGTTCACCCAAAAATGAAAATTATGTCATCATTTACTAACCCTCACGTTGTTCCAAACCTGTATGAGTTTCTTTCTTCTGCTGAACTAAAAAAAAAAGAAGATATTTGGAAGAATATTTGTAACAAAGCAGAGAGAACAACCATTCACTACCATAGTACCCCCCCCCCCCACACACACACAATGGTAGTGAAAGGTTGTTCTCTGCTTTGTTACAAACATTCTTCCAAATATATATATTTTTTTTGTGTTCAGCAGAAGAAATAAACTCATACAGGTTTGGAACAATGTGAGGGTTAGTAAATGATGACATAATTTTCATTTTTGGGGGAACTATCCCTCTAACCAACTAGAAACCTTCTCTTACAATTTCTTCATCATCACAAGAAATGTCACATCAGGCCACATAGTGGCTGTCCAAAACCAAAGGTTAATTGGCGCAAGGACAACGAGAATAGGGCACTATAAATGACAAATCAGTGTAACTGTAACTGGGTGTTCGGATGACCTGCATTTATATCTAAATAATATACACGGTGTAACAGTTCTCTGTATAAAAAATAAATAATATAATTTATAACATTAAAATGTTAATAAAAACAGTAGTAAAAATATATAAACAGTAAAAATGCTTGGTTTAGTATTAATTACCTGCTGAAACATATTTATCATTTATATAGACTTGGTGTTGTCAAAAGTACCAGTCCTTCAGTACCAAGTCGATACTTCAATTTAAAAAAAGGAACAAACGATACAAGCTTTTCTGAAGCACTGGTAATACAGAGAACTGGGTAAATTCGCTACCTGCTGATAGGTGGCTGCTTTCAACTATCTATGCGGGCTACTAGTAAACACAGAAGATGGCAAACGGCGGTCTTTCGAATCAGCTTTGACCGCGACAATGGAAGACTTTGGAAGAAAAGTTACGTTTTTCTCTGAGAAAAGAACAAAGAACGGCACTCAAGTCATTCTTAAGAATGGAAGATGTGTTCGGAGTTTTGCTGACTGGATACGGCAAAAGTTTAATATGTCAACTAGCTCACGTTGCTCTGGTTGGTTGTAGCGCTATCCAATCGCGTGCAGAGGAAGTTTGAAAGACAAACATTCATCCCGCCCCTCGGATTGAGCCCTGTCAATGGTGAGTTTCCAGACCAAACATCTTGATGTGGGTCTGGTTTGTCAGGCTAAGCCTGTACAGTTACAGCATGAAATAATATTTAAACCTTTAACATTTTACACATAACATTTAAACCTATAACATCATCCTAATCTCAACACAATCTCACAATTCAGATTTGTTTCCCTAGCAATTACAAATTAGATATCCCAATTCAGGCTTAATAACTCACGATTGTGTGTTTATGTCACAATTCTCTGAGGGAAAAAAGGTAGAATATTAAGTTTACTCTCTTAACACAATTGTAAGATATAAACTTTAATTGCCTTTTTATACTTTTATTCTGTGGCTTCCATAGACTGCTACTACAGAACTGAAAGTTTCGGGTGGGAGCAGGATAAAATCTATCATATTTTAGGAGGAACGGTACATAATCTTGTGGGAATGGGATTGACAAATCCATCCCTCGCAGACCCAAATTTCTCTGGCACTGGCCCAGAGCCATCAGGCCATCCTTACTGTCAAGCCCTGATTTTCTAATCACCAAAGCTACACCACATACAATGGCTTTTAATTATAGGACATCCAATCAGGCAGCATGTTGTTCCAACATTCTGACTTTTAAATCCCATATAAAACCTTTCAGGCTTATGCTACAGGCCAAAGCCAAATAGCATGTGTGTTCTTAGAGTCAGTCATATGACTGTGCGAGTGAGAGGTCAGGGAACTAATGAACTGTTACTAGGCGAGTTGTCGTTTGTATTCATGTGGCTTCAGGCCAGGTAAAACTCATTAAACTGTTTCTAGGTAGTCTTGAAGCAGGTATAGGATCGCACCACTGTTGTCAAGGCAGGCCGTAAAAACAGGATTTCCTGTTAATGTCACTTCCTGTGGCAACAGGTTATTATCGGACTGTTTCAAGCAGACACCCGCTTGGGACTTACTTAATGAGCTAAACATGATGCAATCATCAACAGCAAAGTTTAACACTATTAGCCCGGAGTTCACATGATACACAGATAAAGGGCACTAATTTAGAGAGCAGTACCTGCAAGTGCCTGCAATGCCATGTCATACGTGGCCCATTCATAAGACGTTGGATAGGAATACCCATTACGCCCCACAGATATTCAATTGGATCTCACAAGCCTTGCTGTTTCAGATACTCCGACCCAGCCACCTGGCCATAACAATATGACCATTGTTAGAGTCTCTCAGGTCTTTGCTCCTGCACATTTCTGCTGCATCAAACACATTGACTAAAAGAACTGACTGAACTGACACTATCAATTATCTAATCTATTCAGAACCGGTCTACTACTCAAGCATCCCATCTCAGTATATGAGGACACTCAACATGAGAGTTTACATACTGAACAATTATTGCCATATATGAACAGAAACTTAAAGATGTTCACAACAAACCATCCAAAACAAAACAAAAAACCCAATATTAATATTGTGAAGTAAAATGTAATAATAATAATAATAATAAAACTGACTTTGTTACAATAATTTGTTACATTTATATAACACTTTTCTAGGCACTCAAAGCGCTTTACATATAAGGGGGAATCTCCTCAACCACCACCAATGTGCAGCATTCACCTGGATGATGTGACGGCAGCCATATTGCGCCAGAACGCCCACCACACACCAGATGATTGGTGGAGAGGAGTGATGAAGCCAATATTATATGGAGATTATTAGGAGGCCAATGGGCGAATTTGGCCAGGGTTACACCCCTTCTCTTTATCAAAGTACATCCTGGGATTTTTAATGACCAGAGAGAGTCAGGAGCTCGGTTTAACGTCTCATCCGAAGGACGGTGCTCTTTGACAGTATAGTGTCTCCATCACTATACTGGGGTGTTAGGACCCACACAGACCACAGGGTGAGCACCCCCTGCTGGCCTCACCAACACCTCTACCAGACGCTCCTGGTTTTCCCAGTTGGTCTCCCATCTAGGTACTGACCAGGCTTAGCCCTGCTTAGCTTCAGAGGGAAACCAGTCTTGGGCTACAGGGTGATATGGCTGCTGAAAAAATGTACATAAAAGTAAAATGTACAGAAAAGTAATATTAAAAATAATAAAATGGATTAACAATTCTTAAAATGTTTTGTTATAAACCTTCACTGTTAGTGTGGAGAAGCCCCAAAGAGGCTTAACACCCAGGCTGTTGCTTGCTCAAAGTGAAGCATGGTTTGGGCTGTAATATCATGGCATGCTCTACTGCAGGGATTCCCAGACTTTTTCATCCTAGGACCCACCTAGACAAGTATAATTTATCTCAAGGCCCACCAAAATAATTTAAATCATGAATGTGGGGTGGGGGTGGGACACGTTAATTCTCTCTCGAGTAGTTTTTATTTTCCATTTATTTCCTTGTATGAATGACATAGAAGTTTAATTGCACTACAAACTTAGGGTACACTATAAAAATGTTGGCTATGTTGAAATAATGTGAAGAGTAACCAAGTAGTTTCTGCTGCCTTAACTGATTTACACAGACATGGCAGAATAAATATAAAACAAGTGAAAACGGAGTAAGATTAATCTTAACCAAAAGTTTGATATGACAAAAAAATTGGATATTAAAAAAAAAAAGTCAATAATAATAATAATATGTTCTCATTTCTTCATTTAAATGGTAAATGGTAAATGGACTGCATTTATATAGCGCTTTTATCCAAAGCGCTTTACATTTTTGCCTCACATTCACCCATTCATACACCGACGGCGATGTCAGCCATGTAAGGCGCCATCCAGCTCGTCGGGAGCAGCTGGGGTTAGGTGTCTTGCTCATGGACACTTCGACACTTGGTCAGGTGGAACCGGGGATTGAACCACCAACCGTCTGGTTTGTAGACAACCTACATGAACCACTGAGCCACTGCCGCCCATTTAGGCCTACTAATGTCTCTATCAACATAGCTTTTTTTTAAAACATTAATGAGAGACATTCAACATTACAGTATAACTGAATGCAATATAATTTCCAACATTTATTAGGCTTTAAAAAATTACTTTTATTTGAAGTGAACTTAAAACAATCCTCACATACACCCATTATAGTAAATGTCATATTTACCTGTGGCCTGCTAACAGGAAGGAGATATACATTAACTGAATAAAGTTATCAAGTTTACAGTCTGCACTACATAAATAATCAATTAAATATAGATTAATTCTCATTAAAGCTACCGTTTTATCTGTTCCCTTTGTTCTCTGATTAATATTAATGGCAGACAGCATTAGTGGCTGCTGTGCTGTTCTGTTCCTTTAAGATCTTCTGCGGTCAAACACGAGCCTAAGGTTCTCTCACCTCTTTAAGTACAGTTAAAATTATGTTTAACTAATTTAAGACTGCCCTTATGAGGATAAAAACAAAACTGACACTTTGGCATAATTCTGTGTTGTTGTTTCCTTGTTCAAATGCGAATGAGAACTATGGTGCGCTCGCTGTGCGTGTATCACATTCACAGACGATGCGTATGAGCCTCATGGTCTGTGAATGTGGGACGAGCACACTCATATATAAAATGTGAGTAAACTGTCAGACACAGACGAGGACACAGATGGATTAGTGCAAGTGCAAAGTTTATTATCAGCGGTAACGGACACATGGATGGTGACACTCAGACAAAGGACGATGGAGGTGAAGACGAGGAGGATGGTGAAGACGAAGAGGACGATGATGATGATGATGATGATGGTGGTACAGGTGAAGGCTTCGATGAAGAACAGGTAGTCACGGGTGAATCGGTGCAAGACCAGACAGTGAGTGTGAAAGTGAGGAGTGCTTATGTAGTGGTGACTGGTGATAGTGCACAGGTGATCAGAATGCCGGTGATGGGGAACGAGTGGGTGTGGCAGTGTCTGATGGCTGTGAGGGCGTGACATAAACACAGTAAGTGACCGAATAAATTGGCTAGTGATTTGACAGTGTTACCTGCCACAATTGTTTTTTACCATGTGGTGGGTGTTAATTTCAAATCCTGTTAATAATGAAGCTTCTCCTAGACACTGAAAACTGTTAACACAAAGTCACACGTGTCCTTCATGAAACACAATGCTTGGTATATTGTGCAACCCAGACTAAACTTTGTTTGTTGTGTGGGTGACGTGTAATGCAAATTTAACTGCAGCCGAGCCGAGTGACCTGCAACCGCAACCCACCGTTTGAAAACCCCTGCTCTACTGTTCTTCATGGTCATGCCACTGCCAAGAACTACTGAAGCGTTCTGAAGGACCATGTGCATCTAATGGTTCAAACATTGAACCCTGAAGGAGGTGCCGTGTATCAGTGTGATAACGCAACAATAGACACAGCGAGACTTGTGACAGAATGGTTTGATGAACATGAAAGTGAAGTTGATCATCTCCAATGGCCTGCACTGTCACCGGATCTAAATATTTTTGAGCCACTTTTGGGTTTGTTTTTTTCACCATTAGCATAACATAATTAATTAACTGGCCTCTGCAGAAGAATGACACAAAATCAAAATCTCTCTGGCCAGTGGCCACTTTGAAGGACTTAAATCTGTCATTCCCTGTAAACCATACTAATAAATAATTATGGTCTAAAACAAGGTGTCAGGTTTCAGTTTCATTCATTTTGTTTTGTTTTTGTGAAACGTCCCCACATTCCATAGGTGTAATGGTTTTTATACCGTACAAACCGTATTTTCTATCCCTATACACTGATCCTGCCCCTAAACCTACCCATCACAGGAAACATTCTGCATTTTCACTTTCTCAAAAATAATAATTCTGTATGATTTCTAAGATGTTTTCCTCATGGGGACTAAAAATGTCCCCACAAGGACAAGGATTTCAGATATTGCGATCTTTGTGGGGACATTTTGTCCCCATAACGTAGGGTTTACCAGCCCCCCACCCCCACAAACACACGCACACTTAAGGTTTGTTTTCCTGTAAACAGTGGCCTGATTTAAGCCACAGACATTTATCCTGTCGGTCACTGCCCCTCCCCCTAAGATCCCCTCCTCCAGCTGGCCGCATGTGCTCCGATCATAACAGGAACGTAAACAACCGCCTGAGAGGGAGAGAGACAGATAGGCAGAGCGAGGGAGAGAGAGAAACGGAGATGGGGGGAGGAGGTGAAGGGTCACTGTGTCACTGGTTGGAAGGGATTGCATGGACATATCTATCTTTTACTCTTAATAAGGTTGTCCTGGGAAGAGGGCAGAGGTCTGTGAGCTTCACGGCTAATTCCAAATGAGAGTTACAACAGAGTGCTGAGCAGACTGAGAGCAGCCAGACATCACAACGGAGAATAATGCTACTGCTAGTCAGCATGACCTACATGTGTGATATTTGTGTGTCAGTGTGTGTGTGCAAGAGAGATTGGGAATGAGAAATCTCTCTGTGTCTCTCTCTCACCGACAGACAGAAAACTCCACTGAACCTGATGAACTCAGATACTACTGACTGTGCTGTATCTCATAACCCCCTGAGTACACTAAAGGCCTGAAATACTTTACATCATCAAGTTCTTTGATTTCAATTGATGTCAAGCTGAACAAAATCAGGCCAAAACGAAGTTCATTTTGAGGTTGTTTTGGGAGTTTAAACTTTCTAGAAATGAATGGTAACTGGTACCTCTGAACTACTATTAGTCTGTGGTGATTGTGCAATGGGAATATTTGGCCCCGGGGCTCCGCTTCTTTTGACAAGGTTTCTTCTTTGATTCATTTTTTAATTCCTTCATCAAAGTAAGACGCATGTAAAAACATTGAAGTTGCACTTTTATTTGAAAGCAACACTGACAACACTGTTTTTTTTCATGTTTAATACTGCAAAGCTGCTTGCTTTAAAGCAATCTACTGTAAAAGGGATATATATTAGAGATGTTATAATAATGATATAAGATATATGATTATAATAATATTTATTAAATAACAGTTCTTTAAATTATTTTAACGTAATTACAAACTTATTATAACATCTCAAATACTGAAATAAATAAAATGTGTTTTTTACAGTCTATGGTTTTTGCATATTGCTTGATAAATTTGATTGACAGCTGTGTTAGGCTGTCTTGTGTGACGCCGGCTCGTGCCACTGACTTCATGAAGTGTGTTTACCTATTCACTTAGCTTATAGTTTGCAGTTGTGGGATAGAGAAACAGCAGCGATGCAAAATTTTATAAAAAGGAAAGAAAAAAAATATTGCATTACCGTGGGAGATAACCCATCCATCAGGACGCAGGTAACATTGAGATTTCAATTGCAAGCGCATGTTCATTCTGTAAACCCGGAAACACACCATTATTTTCGACCAGTCATGATAGTGTAGGGGTTAGGTGCGCGGCACAATGTTTTGACGCAATTCAACCTGCGTTTCGAATCCGCCTTTTGCCGAACTCGATGTACTTTCTTTTCTCATCAAATATCAGATCTGAAATGTGTTTATTTTCAATAAAAATGAAGAAGATATTTGAAAAGTGGAAATAAAGTGTCTAACGTTTGCTGTAACCACTGTTCATGTTTTGTATGTGGACAGATACTATTTTGTAGCTACCCCCCACCCCCCTCGCGTGAAAGTGCCCAGGCCCGCTCACTTTTGCCCAGGCCCGACCAAAAATAAAATTCTGCCTACGCCACTGCTATAGAGTAGGGGTAAGACGCATAGTATCAAGTTTTGACGCAAATCGATCATAGGTTCGAATCCGCCTTTTGCCACACTTCGCTCTACTCCCTTTCCCCATCACATATCAGATCGGAAAGGTATTTATTTTCAATAAAAAAGAGAAAATATTAGAAAAGGGGAAATAAAGCGTTTAACATGTGTTTAATAATCAGTTTCTTAATAAGTTTCTCAGTTAAGGGGTAGCCAAGGTAAACAGACATGTGCTGAATTAGAGACGATAAAAGTGAGTGGGTCCAATATCATTGGTCTTAAAAATGGTTCCGACGCCCATGACTCTACCTAAAAAACCCTTGTACACATTCCCAGTGTATTGTATAATATAAAATAAATATATAAAGATTTACAGTGGCAGCTCAGAGATGTACAGTAGCATGTAAGTATGAAATTGACTGAATAAATGTAGGCTTAAATGAAAACTACATAGTCTTCAATATACAACATTTATTAATAGCTACTGTATTAAAGGTCTTTTTTTTTAATTAATATCATTTTAGAGGAGAACTGTCCCTTTAAGGACAAGCGGTTCACTAGGCTGCTGCTGTCAATTGAAGACCTGCTCACATCTCATAGACGCACGCAGTTTTACTTTCACTTTAGATATAACTGACTGTGTTTATATGTTAACCTTGTGTATATTTGACAGTATTAGAGCAGTAAGACTGACTGTCCAGTAATCACGTGTGTTTGACAGACGTTGTGCGCACCCTCAATGCAAAGCTGTGCATGCATTGAACAGTCCGTGCCGGTTAAACATTTAATTCCCGTGCTTGCGAATGCAATGTTTAATCGGCAAGCCTTTAAAACGCGGCTAACACCCCCTAACTTTAGTGCATATGATTGGATATTTGCTCATATCAGCGCGTAGACTCACATGCACGCTCAGAAAGAGCTGAAATAAACTGAGAGGAATATTTCAAACGGAGGGAAATGGACATAATTAATTAAATGCAAAACCGAACAGGTCAATTATATTGAGTATTGTGACATCCCTAATATATATATATGTTTGTATTGAACTTGAACATTGATGGAACAGCAGATTTTGTGAGCATTTTTTATAAAAAGCAGTTTATTTTGTTTAAAAAGGTTCACCAAAAGGCACAAAGTATTTATACAAATACTTCAGTTAAAATAATGTTGTTTTTTAAATAATGTCTAAGTTAATAGTTGTTCAAAACAACCACTTTAGCAAAGTTTATTAAATAGTTAAACTATTTTGTTTATTTTTATAAAATAATTATTTTTTGTTCAATAAATATACAGTATATTTACTGAAGAAAAATTAATTATTTTATTTAAAAAATACAGAAATTTTAAAGAGTAAAGATTCTGAAAATATTGAAAATACTATGTCCATAATAAATTACAATTTAAAATACATTTTATTATATGATTTTATTAAGATCATATTTTTAAATATAATGGTGGACACAAAAATTAATATGATATTTACCATTTGAATCTAACAATGTCATGTCAAAAAATGGAACTGTCAGGACTCTGGTTTGATCATCAGGCTTTCTTGTGTGTGTGTGTGTGTGTGTGTGTGTGTGTGTGTGTGTGTGTGTGTGTGTGTGTGTGTGTGTGGGCTGGTAATCCCTACGTTATGAGGACAAAAGGTCCCCACAAAGATGGCAATATCCGAAAACCTTGTCAACCGAAAACATCAATAAATTCCATACTTCCTAAAAGCAGGTGCCGATCATGCAGATCACCGATCATTAACCACGCCTACATTAAATGTCTCACCAATCACACAATAGTTTTCGGACACCCGCAAGAAAAAAGTTCTGCTCAGACGATGTATTGAGAACAAGCTGCGAGAACTCCCGAAGCAGGGCTGCGGAAACAAAATGATGTAATTTTGTTCTCGCAGCCCTGGGAGCGAGAACTTTTTTCGCTGTTCTTGCGGAGTATGTTGCAGCCTTTAGGTTGTCAATTCCACTCACTCTGCCATCACAGCTGCACCTCAAATTAGTGCTCCAGCTCTCACCACACACACCTGTCTCTCATTTTATAATTTACATTGTTTCCTTAGGGATTGTTGCATTGCTGTAATGTCTCCTGGCTTGTATCCTTACTGCCCATTGGATTTTGCCCCAGCTCAGCCCTTTACCTGGCAGCTTGGCTGCCTGCTATTTTTTGTGTTTTGTTTTTTCCTTGCTGTTGGGTCAATAAACTAAGCTAACCGCTTATCTGCTCTTGAGTCCCTGTTTCATCCCAGCACCCCTAACACAGTCAGCTAACTATTTATCATCATGTTAAAGGAAGTGTATGTAAGATTGTGGCCAAAACTGGTACTGCAATCGCTTTCAAATAACTGTAGAGAAGTGTATCCCCTCTCCCCCTCCCCCTGACTCGAGGTTGCCAGATAGGCTGCAGGATCCAGCAGGAACGTTTGTATCTGTAGCTGTGATAACTAGAGCAGGTCTGGCAACCCAGATGCCGAAACTTGCTGACTTCGTGATTGGTCAAAAGGTGGAGGGTGGAGCTTCAGGCCAAAACACAACATGTCAACATCAACATCAGTTGAAGGCTGCAATAACAGCTTTTAAAAGCCGGACTAATGTTGTCAGTGATTTGAAGTGTTTGAAATTAACAGGATTTCTTAATGTCTAGTGACGTATCAGGGTCATTTTACAGTCCTTTAATTATGGTGCCTTTCCCCCAAACAACAGGGGGGAAATACCATATTTTTTTTTTACATATTGTTCTGTTATTTAAATTACTTTTAACAAAACTGAAAAGCATTAAGGAGACCTTTTTCTGCTGCTGCCCGCAATCGTGGCAAGGATCAGCCAAATGTTCACATGCAACACCAAAGGTGCCATTTACCCCGGTGTGCCTTTAGCTCTGTTGTATCCTATAATGACTTGACTGGAGTGCCAAATTGCAGGGCTTTTGCAAACACATGCACATTGCTATGATCAGATGCTTTCTTAACTGCTATTTTCTCACCACTGCCATTTTTGTTGTGTTTGTTTTGTTATTGAGAGGAAAACGCTCAGCACACATTTCTAAATGTGGTACCAGCAGCATGGGCAACGCCGGGGTGTTTGCTAACATATGCCACCGCAAAGCTATTTCTAACTTGTTTTTACCCCAAAGCAAAGAACAAAACCTCCTATTTACACAGAACAGGTCTGCGGGGCATTACGACTGGTGCCGCGGAACGTTTAAGAAGTGTCCCAGAAGTCTCTCTCCATGCTGCTTTACTAAAGATAGGTGCCTAGTAGGGATGCGCGTTATACCGGTACTGGAAAAATACCGGTATACATTTGATTTAAAACTGTACGATATCATAATTTTGCACATTTCGTTATATATGCTGCTTTTCCGAAGTTCACCACTAGATGCTACCCAAACTGACCCGAAACAACCGGCAAATGTGACAACAACATAGACGAACAAAATGGATAAACCAGTTGAATCAAACTCAAGATGCCCAAAACGAATTAATAAAGAGAGGAGTAGAAGTGAAATTTGTAATTATTTTGCTTATAAAACTGATGAAGAACCATCAAACCTAGCCAAGCATCTGTCACTATTCTGACTTTAAGACTTCTTAAGAGATTGACAGGTCAGTGAATCATTCAAACTATCTAATTTATACATTTATTTTCTTTTTACACTGATCAACGCACATAAATAGCCTAACATAAGATCGAATATCACAAAATCTCCAGCTTTTGTTTCAGCCAATGACATTTAGATCTCATAATATTTGCATGCGTACTATTGCACTATTTACATTCGCGTTAGACACAACCGACTGTGTTAATGTGAATACTCACTAAAGACGGACATTTTTAAATAATTCTGTGTATTTGACTGTTTAAGGAAACTTAATTTGTAATGTGCGAGCTCTAAGTTACAGGCTTGTGTGTGTATGTGTCGTTGTTATGAGCTCATATCTCCTGTAACTGTTATTACGAAATGCTATAAATAAAATCGCTTGCATGTTAAAATGATTTCCGTTATCCATCCCGAGACTAGGGATGCGCGGTATACCGGTACTGGAAAAATACCGGTATATATTTTATTTAAAACGGTACGATATCATGATTTGGCACATTTCGGTATATGCTGCTTTTCCGAAGTTCACCGCTAGATGGCAGCGCGCTACCCAAACTGACCCGAAACAACCGGCAAATGTGACAACAACATAGACGAACAAAATGGATAAAGCAGTCGAATCTCACTCAAGATGCCCAAAACGAATTAATAAAGAGAGGAGTAGAAGTGAAATTTGTAATGACTTTGCTTATAAAACTGATGAAGAACCATCAAACCTAGCCAAGAAGCATCTGTCACTATCCTGACTTTAAGACTTCTTAAAGCCCCACTTGGCTACTTTTGCTCTCGGGGTCCCCCTACAGTTTGGAAAAAATAATGTCCTCAACTACTGTCGTAAGATCTGTAATCCTACAACAGGGGATGCCATCGCGCATGCATTTGTTGACATGACAACCCTGATAGCCCTGAACTAGTGATGCGTCGGTCGTCTCATAACCCGCGGACCCCGTATGTCTATTTAATGGTCGCGGGTGCGCGGCGGGTTGTAAAAATATATTCAGTGGTGCGGTGCGGGCCAAATAACTTCATAAAAGTGGCGCCGCGGGTCAGTGCAGCGCTAACAGGTCGCCTGAACACTGCAAGAGGAGTTCAGAGTTCTTCTGGCGGCGCGTGTGAAATGTCTTCATCCCAGGTAACGTTACAGTCAGTGGCATGTCTCAGCAGGTCATATAAATATAATTTCATGGGTTTTATTTTTTTCAAACGCCAAATAATCACGATGCTTACGTTTACAAGCCAGCGTCATTATAGTAGTCTATTGGTTACCGTTTTCCAGAATCTATATGATACTTCAGTTCAATGTTTGAGTGGTAGCTCACCGTAACAAGCATGACAGCATCGGTCGGGCACGCCTCCTTCAGCTCACGCCGACGAGCAAACACTGGTCACATGTTGATCCTCGTCCTGCCTTTAATCCCATCACTTTTTTGTTTCCTCTTATTGCTTTCCTCCAACAAAACCTATTCTTTCTTATTTGTCTCTGCTGCTTCGGACATGACTATATTATCCGACGAACAAAGTTGGGCTTGCACGTCCGGGCAATTTAAGGAAGTGTGGCTGTCGGTGGAAGTGACGTATATGCCGTAAAGCAGTCGAATTTTGTAGTTCTTTTTGTTCTCGGGTTACTACCCGAAACCCGAAGTTTAAAAGTACGATTAAAAACGATACAGACCCCATCAGGCTATGGCAGACGTGTCATTCAACCTATTGTAAGTCGATTTATCATCACAAGAGTCTTAAAAAATATATTTTGAAGGTTGAAAAGTTACCTAGTGCTGCTTTAAGAGATCGACAGGTCAGTGAATCATTCAAACCATCTCATTTAGACATTTATTTTCTTTTTACACTGATCAACGCACACACACAGCCTAACATAAGATCGAATATCACAATCTCCAGCGTTCGTTTCAACCAATGACATTTAGATCTCATTATATTTGCACACGTACTATTGCACTATTTACATTCACGTTAGACACACCCGACTGTGTTTATGTGAATACTCACTAAAGACAGACATTTGTACATAATTCTTCAAATATCTGTCTGTGTATTTGACTGTTTAAGGAAACTTAATGTGTAATGTGCGAGCGTGACTAAGTGACAGGCGTGTGTGTGTGTGTGTGTCGTATGAGCCCATATCTCCTGTAACTGTTATTACGAAATGCTATAAAATCTCTTGCGTGTTCAAATGATTTCCGTTATCCATCCCGAGACGAGCGTGAAATGTTGAATCGGATTATGCAGATTGCTTTAGTGTAGTGCGATGTCTTTTGAAACCAGAAGCAATTTGCTAATTTTGAGAGTTTTTTGCTGAAATTATTTCTCACAAGAAAGCTTTCAAATGACTGATTTGATGTGATAAGCTTTGCTGATTAATTTACTAATAAACATTTGTAGTAATTTCCCACTTTATAAACTCAAAACTTGCATAATTGTTCTCATTCGCGTGCAATATACCCGCGCTAATATCAGACCTTGTGGTATCGATTTAATATCGGTACTTCGGTATTAGATTGTGGTACCGTACCGAAGCCAAAATTGTGGTATCAAGCCATCCCTACCCGAGACGAACGTGAAATGTTGAATCGGATTATGCAAATTGCTTTAGTGTAGGTGCGACGTCTTCTGAAACCAGAAGCAATTTTCTAATTTTGAGAGATTTTTGCTGAAATTATTTCTCACAAGAAAGTTTTCAAATGACTGATTTGATGTGATAAGCTTTGCTGATTAATTTACTAATAAACATTTGTAGTAATTTCCCACTTTATAAACTCAAAACTTGCATAATTGTTCTCATTCGCGTGCAATATACCCGCGCTAATATCAGACCTTGTGGTATCGATTTAATATCGGTACTTCGGTATTAGATTGTGGTACCGTACCGAAGCCAAAATTGTGGTATCGAGCCATCCCTACCCGAGACGAACGTGAAATGTTGAATCGGATTATGCAAATTGCTTTAGTGTAGGTGCGACGTCTTCTGAAACCAGAAGCAATTTTCTAATTTTGAGAGATTTTTGCTGAAATTATTTCTCACAAGAAAGTTTTCAAATGACTGATTTGATGTGATAAGCTTTGCTGATTAATTTACTAATAAACATTTGTGGTAATTTCCCACTTTATAAACTCAAAACTTGCATAATTGTACTCATTCGCGTGCAATATACCCGCGCTAATATCAGACCTTGTGGTATCGATTTAATATCGGTACTTCGGTATTAGATTGTGGTACCGTACCGAAGCCAAAATTGTGGTATCGAGCCATCCCTAGTGCCTAGTCTATTTCTGATGGACGCCGCATCCAAGCCACACATTCAATACAAAATAAAAGTCAAAAATATAATAAAAGCCCTCCTGCTTACAGGCACTGTATGTAAAATAAGATAATTAAATAAGATAATTAAAGATGTATTTTAAACAACGAAAACACAGTTCGATATAATTTATCCTTGTCGTTCATAACTCTTAAGTGTAATAACTTTGACTGTAGGTACAGCACAACAAAAATAAATAAATAAATAAATTAAATAAATAAATAACATTTCATTGCATTGTACTTAGGGCTGGGCGATATGGCCAAAATTTCATATCCCGATATAGCTCATTTGATATCCCGATAACGATATACATAATGATATAGCAACCTTTCTATTAATTCAGTTTATGAATAGTCTATACAAAATTGCAATGTGGAAATGCAGTTTGAAATGATATACAAAACAAATAAAGGTAGTATGGACTACATTTTTATTTTATCTAGAACCTTTTTTTAAAGCAAGACTGTTAGTAAAGTTAACACCTGCCTAGGGATGTTTACCGATGAACGTTTGACCGATGGCTGACCGTATCAACGTTAACCGATCAAAGTTGTCGGTTAAAATAAATAAAAAAGTGATCTCTAAATTAGACAGTGGACTAAACATTACTACAGGTGGCCGTCTCATTCCAAAATCTTTTTGTGTGATTGAACATATCCCTCGCACTCAATTTTTCATAACTCGCCTGTTTGTACTTAATAAACCAATAAAAACATTTGGCGCGAGGTCACAGTGTTTGGGTTTGCGCGCTCACAAGGTTTGCCAAAAGTAAACACTCGAGGTTAGAGCCAGAGCAGACGACAGTATGAAGCGTGCATTTCGCTTAAGATGGGCTTGATTTGGAAATATATTACATCTTCATTTCAGTGGTAACACATAAGGTGTTGATCGTCTTTCTTTATTATTGTTAGCACTACCTCAAACTAAAGCGGCGTCTCTTCGGAGCTGTCATTTTCTTAAATGAGCCGCGGCAATGATTCAAATGAGCTTCTAAGGCTGGACAAACGCCTTTATTTTCAACGCGATCACCTTGTACCCAAACCATTTCGAAACTAAGGAGCCATTTGTCCTCTGATTACAAACAAGCTCCTCTGCGGCGCGTTTGCGGGACTCGTGTTTCGCGCTGTGGGGGATTTTAAAAAAGTGACGTGAGTGGAAGGGAGGCTGCAGCGCGTGTGTGTGTGTGTGTGAGTGAGAGAGCGAGAGAGAGACAGAGGGAGCGCGTTTATGTATTGCATGGGCATGCCGTGGCGTGCGTAAAATTCTGCCATAAACGCCTTATCGTGGCGTAAGCGATAGAGCCTTATATAAAACGATAGACATTTTCTATCGTCCAGACGATATATTTCGTCATATCGCCCAGCCCTAATTGTACTTGTACATGTGTAATGACAATAAACTCAAATCTAACAAAGCCGAACATAGCAATAAACACAACCAGACACAATATGTAGATATTGATGTAGATAAGATATAAAGCTTGTGGTCTCGTGAGTCTAGCTGCTTCACTTGTGAAAAGCTCCTGGTGTGAGATTGCATCGCAAGGAGGATGGAACAGAACGCCGTCTGAGCCGTAATGCGTTAAAGACGTGTGGTGTAAGGGGTAAGCCTTTAGTTTACACACACACTTAATCAAGCAATCATTGCTGAGCATAGTGTCATGCTCTACTTTAAATGGGTATAATTTATATTTATAATACAGATATATTATGTACACCACTGCTATTACATCTACAATTTAAAAACAATTTTTTAAAGCATGACTTCATTTTACACATTCAAATATTTGAAGCGCAAATGAGTATCATAGGAAGCATAGTAAAGCTATTAGCACCTGGAGAGCTGCTCATAGCAAAAAACTGTATAGCCAGCTTCAGTCCAGCTGCTCCTCTAAGAGGAACGGTAGGATTCCCAGCTGCAGTTAGCAGAGGGGTGATCTAAGGTTTCAAAAATATTCCTAGTAAGCCATTGATATCTTAGAGTATTCACAATTGCAGTTCTGGCAATTGGTTCTCTTCTTTCTTTTGGTACTGAGACCAAAAAAGAAAATAATACATTTTATCCTGGTTTGCTTAGTAATTTTAACACTAAACCTAAACATATGAGATATTCAACAGAACATACAAAATCCAAAACAATGTGTGCTCGTTTTGACGCCTGTACCAAACTATAACAAGCAACATCATTCCTACAATGAGAAAATGGTCTTTGGTCCTTTTAGATGTGATTTGGCGCTCAATAAACATTTATTATTATTGAAAATAGTTTTTTTTATGAAAACCGTGACACAATTTTGGTCAGGATTGTTTGAATATAATGTACATAAGAACCGCATTTATTTGAAATTAGGGATGGACAAAAATTATCATGATTATTAATATTAGCGTGGTTCTGTTAAAATGAGAATAAGTGTTCAAAAAGAACAGATGCACACACTGAAAACATTTCAAGTTTTATATTTGAAAATCAACTAAACAAATAAATCAAGCAGCTCTATACACTTTTTATATTCTGTGGCATTTACTTCCTTATAATGACCGTCGTCAATAGCAACTCATTAACAGTGCACATACATGTATCACAAAGGACACGCTTTTTCATTTCATTCAAATGCAACTTCCGTCTCTGTTTTTGATTGAATTGATAATGAAATCAGAGGACTTTACTATTAATAAAACTATAATTTTGTTGTGATCATCTTATTTGGACAATTGTTTTGTACACTGTACAAAATGGATGTACTAGAACAGGTAAAATTGTAAACATTATTCTCAATTCAATATGTCCTGTAGTTATTTATGTGTTAAAAAACCTGTGTAATAAGTGTACAATGATACATTATAATCCTTTAAATGTCTTGTTGTAACTTGTTTGTCTTTGGCTCAAAGCCATTTGCTGCAAACTATTCTTCGCGGAAGCTTCATGTTAATTTCAAATGAGTGAGATCAAATATTTCAACGCAAAACAACATTTTGTGTCCAGTTATATCCCAGACGTAGTTTTAGTTTTGAGGTCAAAGTCCACTCGCCTTGTATTCGCTATACAACAATGGGTGATGGTCACAAAGACGATTCGGCAGATTTGAATCATTTCCTCCTATTGCAGTGACTTTCTTTTTGCATATTCTGCAGACAGGGTGAGCATCCTCGATTAAGTTTCCCTGAGGACTTCAAGGACAACTTTGGTGAAAGTTTATCTAATTAATTAATAAATAAATATACAAATATGTAAATTAATAAGTAGATACATATATAAATAAATGTGATGATAGGAAAATAAATAAAACAAACAACTTGATAAAATAAATTATTAATTTTTAATCAAATAAAAATTGATATCTTTCCATTAATTTATTATTTTCTGCTTTTATACATTAAAAAAATTATATTGTATATATTTGTTAATTAATTGTAATATTTATTTTTATATGTATATATTTTTATTTATGCATTAATTTATTTTTACATGTATTTATTCTCACATGTATTTATCTTTACATGTATTTATTTATTTATGAATTCTTTCATTTTTACTTTTCCATGTGCAACATGGAAATGTTGAGGGCGTCCTTGTGTAGCTTCAGGGCGCAAGTTCCTGCAGTTCAATATTTAAAATAGACATATTTTGTAACATTATTCTTATTTACTATCACATTTGATTAATTAGGACATCCTAGATACAAAAATAAATATATACATTTCTTTAAAAAAAAAAAAAACAACAACTTGTATTTATATTTGTATGATACTACTGTGTGTATACTTATGTTTTGGGGGAGAAATATCATCAAAAAAGCATTTTTCTATTGCAACTTTTCATCTGTGTGCAAGTATGAAATGACATCCAAACCAAAACCGTAAATCACAGAAAGTCAAAGAGGAAATGCTATGATACACAACTAGTTTTCTGAAAGGTCTTCTCAAACAGGACAACTGTAACCTTCATTGGGACTAAGTAGGGCTGTAACGATACACCAAACCCACGATTCGGTTCGTATCACGATTTTTGACCCACGGTACGATACAAACCTCGATATGGGGGGGACAAAACATTTTTATTCTGTACAGTATTCTGTAGCCTATTTTGCCGTCAATACCATATATCTGTATGGTCAATAGGCTACTGCCGACGTTTTCTTTGCGGTACCAATAGGCAATATATATTTAACATGAAGTATAGGGCCTCCTGTACATCAATACCAACAGAAGCGCCGCGTCAGACACGCTTCTGGTGTGCAAAGAAAGAGAAAACGCCACGCAGCCGCCCCGCGGATGACACGCAACAGAAACGCCACGCTCACACCACGTTGCCAGCCGGTTGGGGAAGCTTCTTGAAACACTTACGGCAAATTGTGTGGGTCTTGTCAACTACACGATTGCCATCCTTGTTCTCCACCGGGTAGCTGAAATGTTGCCATACTGCTGACTTAAAAGTTGGACCTGGACAGGAAGGATAATTCTGGCAGTTGGAAGGGGTGTGTCGCGATTCTGCCTTCTCACATCGCGATACAGGTTCGTGGACCTGCGTATTGCGATTTCGATTTCATATTGCATATCGTTACAGCCCTAGGACTAAGAGTATTTTGCAGACCTAATAAAATGTTTATGCAGCAAATCCACAGACATAGATCCTTCCATTGTTTTGAGCAATGAGTATCGGTCTAAATGTTGGCTAGACCAAAACAGATTCATCTAACAGCAGAAAAGCAGCAGTTCCGAGCCATTCTCAGAGACTGCAGCTTGGCAAAAACAGCTGGGCTTTTTGCCAGCGGTGCTATGGCTCATTTTCATTTCTCTTTGAAGGTGATTAGCACCATTGTGTTTAGATCTCTTCCCCTCCTGTAAAGGATTCACACACACTGATGTGCATGTACATATACATATACATGAACAGCCATTTAAAATAATTCACCCCTTTCAAACTCAGCTTTGTGTGGCACCATAAATATAAAGCCTGATGCTAATCGAAAATTACCTGAAAAATTTGGTGTAAACCCAGCGACAACATCTCTGAAATAAACTTGAAGAGCTAAATCACAGTATTACACAGAAAGAACAGCTCATTCTTAAACAACCCCCTCTGCTGGTCTGTTGGCAAAAAAAAAAAAAAAAAAAAAATCCTTTACCAGGTGAGATTCTGGAGATTTATCTGCTACTACTTTTCCGTTAAAAGGCAGTATTTATGCATCAATAATCCCCATCATCAATGTGTGAATTATAAGATATTTCCATTAGTGACAAACTAGTAACTATTGGCAAATCACAATCTCTTTTCCACAAGGTTCGCCAGCACCAGAGCCAAATACCCTGTTCTTTTCCACAGGGACAGTACCATGTGCCAACCAGCATGCCAAATACAGCTCAGGGGTATCAGCTATCACACTGACACGACAGGCCTAACCTTTAGAGCTCTGCTCAGAGTGAAGGGCAAGGAGCACCGGCTGAGACGGTCCACTCATCATATGGATGCCTGAGTAAATGGCCAATCTATTTAATAGTACTTATATCTATAATAAACAGCAGAATTTAAGTGTGAATGACTTCAATGTAAACTTTAGTCAAATTTACAACAGAAAGTAGTATAACAATTTTAATCAATAACCAAAAAAAGGTGATTATCAAATCCATGTTTGGACAGACTACATTAAATTAATTAATTCACTGCTAAAAGGTCAACCTATAGAGATAAATTCGGTAAAATCTTTATCTCTAAATGCTTGTAAACTAAACTGATATTGTATAGTATTTTTGTGTGCATTTGGTTGTTATTATTTTTGTTAAGATTAAATGAATTGATAAAATAACTGTCAGTTACGTCTAAAATAACTGCAATCTATTCTAAATCCACAGATAACAACAGTCCAGCCCACCAAGTGTGACAAATTTCAAACAAATTGAAACAAAACTGCATTCAAACATAAGTAAACACTGTTAATTAATGATTGAATTAATTGCTATTTGTCACCCTAAACTAGTCTGCTTAAAGATTCTCAGGATATGACAAGTAATGTCATAATATCCGTTAAAATTTCGTTTTTTTTTTTTAATAGTTGCTTACGAGTACTATATATAGCTATAGAATTATAGACACATACATAACAGTACAGGACGTACAGTAGCCGCTGCTGCAGATGCATGTCGTTGAGAGCATGTCTCAACATGCAAAAACAAGGGTGGTGGTGAGGGGGATGGAGGCTGCAAAATAATCGTGTCAGCGATTTTTTTTCTTTCTTTTTTTTTTAGCTGCCACAAGCAATGTTCTTCAACGATGATAAATTCTAGGAAAAATTACGAACCTAAGCCAGGACTTGGTTGAGTGACCATGCACACAGAAGCTATATAAGTTTTATTGTCTTCACAAATATACGGAGTAATACAAATGCATGTAGAACGCATGCGCTGCTACGCTATAAACATCATGAGCCATGGATGCATGTTTCAAGATGTCTTAATCTTTAATACCAGTAACTGAGCGCGTAGACGGTAAATTTATACATATTTTGGATCACCGCAACACAAACTAGAATGGGAAGGGTACAATAGGTCTGTCGGATGCAGTGCCTACAAGGACAGCAGCAGCATGTCTATGATGCACACTCGCCGTTTAAATGCGCGCGGCTGTACCCGGCTGCTGCTGCACGAGTTGTTTACCATCACTAGCGCGCCCACTAAATCTGTTAAGAGCGCATGGTCGCGGGGAATCTTTCACCCACTTCAAGACACAGACGTTTCACTTTCTGCACTTTTACAAGAAGACAAAAAAAACTCTTAGCGGATAAATAACGACTACACTCTCCAAGACAGGCAATACGAGTAACCAACCTCAGATTTCTTAAAGATAATTACATCTACTCAGTCCAAAACAAACAACTTTGATAAGTTCACGTATCGTTATCATAAAGAAAGAAACGGTGAGATTAGTTAAGGACACAGAGGTACTGTAGCCATGACTCACTGTCAAGTGGAAACGAGGGACCATCTAGAGCTAATTAGGATGGAGAGTCTTCGATCCCATTAACCCCCACATCCAGCAGCAGCACTCACTTACTGCCCATTTCAGACAGACTTACCAGATTGAGTTCTTTATTTTTAGCTGCAACGCGTTCGCCTCGTGTCCTTGCAATCCTTGAACTGCGGAAGGTAACGGTCCTACCCCAGGACCAGACTGCTGCTGGTCATCAGCCATCACGATGCGACTCTGCTGAGACGAGGATGGGGATCTAACAAGTAGGCCTTAACCTGAACCTGGAGAATGCAGCTGTCCCCCGTAAATAGTACATCACGATCACCGCCTGTTGATTTCACTGACAAATCGGACCTGGCTCCAATAGAACACGTTGGTAATTCATGGTTTGTGGTTGCAGCTGAGGTTCCTATCCATGCGCGTGCACCAGGAGCAAGGAAACACTTCGAGCTGCAGCAGGTTCAGAGTCAGACACACTACCTACCTAATAGCTCACTGGCGACCACTGTGGAAGCTGCTGCTGCTGCTGCTGGGACCGCGCATGCGCACTGCGCCACCAGTGGAAACACGAGGGTGCGCCAGGGAGTTCGTCTAGTTCGGTAGCATAATCACTCATGTTCTTCTGAAGCATAACTGACTGTCAGTAATAATTGATATGATAATATCCCACTCGTTGTTTTACAAGATTCCCATCATATTATCAGTCACATAAAGAATTCACCTTGGAGTTTGTGTTGGCATTCCCTGTCATGTAGTGCAATAAATAAATGTATTACAACAACAAATTATCTTAAATACACATTATACTTCTTTTATATTTTATTTATTGCCAAGTAAATTGCGTATAACTAGTATACTTATATATATATATATATATATATATATATATATATATATATATATATATATATATATATATATATATATATATATATAAATCGCCTTTTGAACACCATTTGACATATAAATGCCCTTAAATAAGGCCTTGTGGGAAGTTCGACACCGTTGCTTAGCAACGTCGTCTCGCCACTATCAAAAATGGCAGACCGCACACCCAGACCCGCGCTACCTCCTGCTGTAAGTCTAACGAAATACAACTGTTTAATCCTCGTTTCGAGTTATACTGTATTAATTACAGGTTTACCTAAAGTACTCTGTTGTGTTGTGTATCTACGTGGCAGTTATTTTAATACTCAGCTGGAAATGATCAGACATGAAAATGAATGTTACCAGACCGAGCAATAGCCGTCTTCATTGAAAAAAACAAAACAACAACAACAAAATCGTGATAAATAAGAAAGAAAGTAGTATTTTGAGGTTGGAGAAAGATTGATAATGGCAATAACAGTGATACTTTCTTTCTACTCAGTTAAAAAAGCCCCAAACGTCTTACTCGGAAAGGCCTTCCAGACCCAGACCTCAGAGCAGGTCTTCATCTGCTCCTTCAAAGAAACCACCGCAAATGGACCTCTTAGCTAAAGAAGAGGAATACAAGTACTTGTGGTTTTATTATTAAATGCACATTCGTTTTAATACACTGATTTGTATATAGCTTATACGTGACTTGAATGAAAATGAACAGGTGGCATAAATAATTTAGATTAGAACATGGTGTCTTATATTATATATCTAACTGCTTGCAACTCTGATACTTCTCAGACGTCTCAATGCAGAACTAGAAGCAAAAACAGCAGAACTTGTTCGGGAAGCAGAGAAAGTTATGGTAAGAGTAGACAAAAGTATTATTTTGATAAGAAATCTTCGCAACATCTGAGAGAATATGGCCTGTACTTTTAATGTGTATGCATCGCTTAAAGTAGCCTGTCATATGTGCGATTTTACATTGACACTGTTTTCTTTAATTGTGGTTTTCAGAGGGATCAAAATGAGGTGCTCTCCAAACCAATTTCCTCTCATCTCTCCATTGATACTGACCGTGATTTTGAGGATTCTAGGTAACAGTTCTCACAATTTGACATAAGCATAAGCAACATAATTTTTTTGCACATAACTTTTTGTTTGTCTTATTAGGATGGTGAATATAAAAAAAGAAACAACATCAAAGCAGCCCACTACGGTACAACTGAACAATCATATAAATCAGTGCAAATTTGGATTAGATACAAGACCCCATTACTTACATGAACCCATTTCTGTTGTGTTATGTAGATCATAAAAAACAAGACATTCTCTGAAAAATCTTCAAAGCCAAGCAAGCCAGGCTCAGGAAATAGAAAAAATGCTCAGTAAGTTTGTTCTCAAAGTTTTATTATAATAAAATAATTATAAAAACATTTATTTTATATAATGAAATGCAATAAATCTAAATGATTGTTGGTCTTTGGAGTAGTGTCAACAGAAAAGCAACACACACTGTGGTCGATGATGTTGCTATTCCTGAAGACTTTGGGGATTTCTCGCTTGCTAAGACAATCAGCAATATTGAGAACAGGGTTAGTGATGATCTCACTGAGGAACACTTGCAGGATGACATCATGCCCAGTGTTGGAGATGAGATGGGCGCAGGTTGGTTCAAAAGTGACCAAATATGTTCAAATATTGAACTTGTTGTGCTGTTATACTATTTGCATTATGACATTCATTCTTACAGAGGCTCAGATCAGATTTTTGAAGGCTAAACTTCGAGTAATGCAGGAAGAATTAAACAGACTCTCACATGAATGCAACAAGAAGGTAAGCAGATAGATATGTTTTCAAGGTGGGTTAATCTATTTAGTCAGGTTAAGTTTGCTCAAAATCCCTTTTGTGTCTTGAAGGATGACGAAAACAGCACTTTAAGTAGCAAACTAAAGGATGTGGAAGAGGAAAGGGCAAGATTGCAGAAGACTACAAATGTCCAACAGACTCAGGTTGAGAAACAAAGAGCTTTAGCTGAAGAATCCAGTCGGAAGTGTGAAGGTCTGCAACAGCAAGTGGCAGCACTGCAAAAGGTACTTGAATAAAATATTTAAATATGTATATATTACAAAAACATTACAAAATATGATTACATTTTTTCCCCACAATCTACTGAAACTTATTGAAGTTACTTTCTGGCAGAACAAGTGACAAAAAATGTACTGCATTAACTAAGTATCAATCTTCTATTTTTACCTTACTAAAACCTCAATTCTTATTGGAGATGTATAACATTATATGCCATGATTCCTGTTAATAAGAGCTGTGCCAGGTTCCAGAGCCGTGGAATCCTTGGCATGGGCCCTTTAACCTGATTCCTCCTCTATGTGTAAAGTGAGACTATGCCACAGCTGCTCAGAGTGCAGAGCACACTGCACTTGGGCTTCTGGGATGGATATCTTTGGAACTCACTCTGTCCCTTATGATAGGGACATGGTGGACATAATGATGGTAGAAAACTAGATAACTAGATAGAAATTCCTATAAGAATGGGACATATTGCTTAAAAAACACCTTTTCATTGCTATCTTACTTTAGACTTATTGCACATTGCATGATGTTTGGGTGGGTTGGGGTTAAAAGCCCAAAAAAGAAAATTCCATCATCATTTGCTCACCCTCATGTCGTTCCAAACCTGTTAGACTTTCATTCTTCTTCAAAACACTAGCTTTCTGTCCCTCTGTTGACAGTGCACGCAACAACCACTTTGATGCTTCAAAAAGTTTATAAAGTCATTGTAAAAATGATGATCAGAACTAATCAGAAAGTTGAACTAATATATTCAACCTGTTCATAAAAAGCGACGGTGCATTATTTTGTTAAATTGATATGGATTAGTTTTACAATCTCTTTGTGAATTTTTTTAAGGGTCAGTGGCGTAGCTGTCAGTGGAGGGACCGAAATCTTTCAGATTTCATTAAGATAAACAAAAGTCTTACTGGTTTGGAACAACATGAGGGTGATTAAATGATTACAGAATTTTCATTTTTTGGGGGGTAAATTAGCCTTTAAATAAATTATATATAATATATATAGTAATTTACCCCAAAAAATAAAAAAAATTCTGTAATCATTTAATCACCCTCATGTTGTTCCAAACCAGTAAGACTTTTGTTTATCTTAATGAAATCTGAAAGATTTCGGTCCCTCCACTGACAGCTACGCCACTGACCCTTAAAAAAATTCACAAAGAGATTGTAAAACTAATCCATATCAATTTAGCAGTATAATGCATCGTCGCTTTTTATGAACAGATTGAATATAGGCTTGTGTATATATATATATATATATATACCATCGGGACATCTGCAAATACAACTTGCACTCTGTTTTCTTTAGTTATACGTAAATGCCTGTCGGTATACTCTAGGAGTTGGAGAGCCTGAAGAGGACCCATAAGCAGGCCGCCAGTACACACAGTGCAACAGAAGTGCGGTTGAATAGAGCTCTGGAGGAGGTTGAGAAGGCTAAAACTCAGCTCAACAAACTCAAACAGAGCAGTAAGGTAATGTGAACTCAAAACCAAGTGATGTGTATTACAATTTTTGTGTGCAACAAATCCTTGAGTGAACTTTTTGGCACAACAATTTACTCCAGACGTATTTGAAATTTAGATGGCATTTTTGTTAGTTTAACTTCTTCTCTAACTGAAGGATTCAACCAGTCAGGAGCACCAGAAGATTGAAACCTTACAAGCTGAGAACAGAAAGCTGGAAAGACAAAATGCTGAGCTCATCATGGGTTTTAAAAAGCAACTAAAGCTAATAGATGTTTTAAAAAGACAGAAGGTAAGAAATCAGCCCATTAGACCATTACTGTAATATCATATCAATCTCACTAACCTTACTAGAAAAAACATAAAAAGCATTTTATGTTTCTGCTGTATTTTTGAAAGATGCATTTTGAAGCGGCCAAGCTGTTGTCCTTCACTGAAGAGGAGTTCATGAAAGCTTTGGATTGGGGAAAGGATGGAGTCTCATAGGTTTCTGTTTTGTTCTTTGTAAATAGATTTAAAAATTAGATGATGTTTTACAACAAACAGTGTCAATTTCAAGAGCTCATTCACGGTTCAACAATCTTCAAACTACAATAAATAATAATATGCTGAATATCATGACAGTGTTTATTAACCTCTCCACAATAATTAAATTACATCATGATTGCCATCTAGTGGTGCATACTGAAACAACAAAATATATCCAAATATGAATTTTTCATTTGAGCATTTAATCATTTGTTATTTTTATATACAATGTATACACAGAACAAAAATAAATTATTCCCGCTAGTATATAACTGCTTTATTCAGCGTATAGGAAACACACTTATTCTTCTTCATTAGTAGTCCACTGTAGGAAGTGTGACCATTCTGATGAACTCCTCATAATGAACAAGTCCATCACGCCCAACATTAGCCTCTTTAAAAAGCTCATCCACTGAAAAATAACACAATTAACAGTTAAACTCCTCAAACAGGATACATCCCTAAAAAAGGCATGACTTAAAGGGGATTATTACTTATCAGTTAAAACACAGAAAAAACACGTGCCAATTTCATTTGATTAGCTCTGATCTTTGAATAAATCAACATAAAACCAGGACAATCTCAGATGATTTATACCTTCTTTTTCAGTGAGCTTTTCTCCCAAGCCAGTGAGTTTAGCCCTCAACTCAGAGGCCAGAATGTAGCCCTTCTTGTGTTTGTCTGTCATGCGCATAGCCTCCAGAATTTCAGTCTTAGGATCCTCCTGCTGCATCTGTCTGTGCATCATGGTTAAAAATGTTGAAAAGTCCAGCTCCCCTGTCTTATCTGTGGTTGGGATACAGCAGAAAAGATGTATGAACTACTAACATTAAAGAAAGCAAAGAATTGATTCAAACACAATTAAGTACTGAATATTTTACTTCAGCTTTTGTTAGATTCCAGTGCCTCAGCAAGCTCTTACACTGGCCATATAAATCAGGTCATCATAACTAAAAATCTGATTGTTGATTAAAGGGTTTGTTTGTTTGTGTGTGTGTGTGTGTGTGTGTGTGTGTGTGTGTGTGATTAGCATAATGAGAACACTGGTCCAATTAGCCACAGGTGGCACAAGGAAGCTGAAAGAGTTGACAAGAAAGACATATTCACAATTCAAATGGAATGTATTAATCATGAGGTCTACGATGTTACCTATTTTGTGGATCTGCAGATGTCTATCCACTTCATTAAATGTGGGACTTGTACCCAAACAGCGCATGACCGTAATAAGGTCTTTGGCTTCGATCTTCCCCTTGCGCTTCTTGTCATAAAGTGAGAAACATTCTTTGAACTCTACATGAAAACATGTAAAACTACAGTGAAAAACAATTCCACACAATTATTAATTCTTATAAATGTAGTTTAAATTTAGTTCTTTAAAAAAGAAGTTTATTTTACTATATTCATGTATTTACATTGCACTTTATTTCTGTGTAACAAAGCTTACCATCAATCTGAGTTTGTGATAAGAATTTTGCCTGTAAAGAGAGGTTTTAAAAAAACATGTTGAAAAATCTAATAACTGAATGAAAATAAAATGTAAAAGAAAATATTCATCAAACTCACCATGTCTACACACGTATCGGCTGTTCAGGTAAAGAGTCACTCCCTCTAGATTACCTGTAGGATCTAAAGTCCACTGCAGTGGACACGTAATTGATAGCCTTGTTGTCATAGGAACATTGACATAGCAATCCAACTATCATGTTATACTGTCTGCTACAGAAGGTGCAGCTCATGATCACACTCACTGACTCATAAAAAGGTATATTTAGGGAGTACAAACTTTATTTAGATAAAAAAGGACATAAAAGCAACAATTTTACAGTAACAATGAAGAAATGTATTCATTCAATATACCAAAATGACCATAGTTTTGCCTTAGGCAGACACAAGGAGTAAGTAACACTGGAACTTAAAGGGTCCACAAATCCTTTTTTTTGTTTTTTTAGGTCCGCTTATAATGTTAAAACATGTATGCATATTACACATGCTATATAAGTCTTGGTTGTGGCAAATAAACTTTAAGCAATTGGAATTGCACTATAACAAAACACTGTGAAAAAATTTGAAATGAGTGGTTTTGCAGCTTGGTTTCAATAAATCTGTTTTCCGTAAGTTGAGTTCTGAAACGTACAATGAACACTTAAATGTCAAAAGATCAAGGAAAATCTGATTTCTCAATTTATTACCCCTTTAACCCCAACCCAAATGTAAGACCAAATGTTTTCAGTTTCACTCAATCAAGTTCTCATTAAACACTTTGTATTGGAGAAATAACAGTAAAATGTAGTTCAGGTTTGCTGTTCGTATTTAACTGCCTTTGATGTGTAAGGTGTAAAAGGACCAAGGCTCGGGGACATAGATGATACCAGGATACTTCTTGCGCAAAACTTTATCATTCCACAGATATGCGACCCAAACCAGAACTAATCCCAGAGTAATGATGAAGTTATAAAAAAGGAAACGCCCATTGCTGTCTAGCCTGAAGCCCATCCGCCTCTGGCGCATCACAGTGGCAACCATGGCAAAAAAGGTGAAGACATAAAGAACAAAGATCTGCCCCTCAGTAATCAGATACCTGAAAAAATAGACCACATGAATGTTTGGACAACATTAACATTTAATTTCTGATGACTATTGTTGGATCATTTTTTTTTTTTCTTGTTGAATTTTCTCTTTCATTTGGAAATATGTTACATTACAGAAATAAAGTGACTTGAGAGTGTTGCTTCAACTTCATTCTACATATCTTGAAAATGGACTTCAATAATTTACTTACCAGTAGTACACTGCACTAGGGCCAAGTAGTAGCCAACCTGAGTACGGCATCTTCTCTTCTTTAACTTGCGTAAAGCAGCCAGTGAAATACAAGAAGAGAATAAGGAAGAATGGAACATACCTATAATGATAACAGTGGAGGAGGGGATGTTTAAAACTCTACATAATATAATGTAAACTTGTAGTGCAATAACAGATTTGATGTGAGAATGGAAAATATACTTACCACATGCAATGCCCTAAGTGCTCATCATAGTAATACAGAAGCTCAAAGGAATCAATCTGAAAACCACAAAGTATTATTTACCATTAGAAATAGTAGAACATCATTTGTTTGATCTGTAAATCGAGCAACTGTACCAGTGAGGTAGGCTTCAGGTCCTTGATAATGGGGTTTTCTCTGACGGAAAGATGAAGCTGGTATCCACTAAGGATGAGACGATGGTTAATAGAGTCTCCCACTAGGTGTATGCTGGCTCCCATGACAAAGGTGATGATGCTGAGATAAACAGCTGAGCGAGGAAGGGTCGTGGGACTCCGCTCAATCAGCTAGAAAAGGTTACAAACAGATCAACACTTTGCTTTTACTGATGCATCTCAAAATGAAAGCACACCCAAAACATAAGGGTTTTAGAAGAGGAACCCCATTTAAATCGTAGAAGAAAATGTGTACCTTCAGTAATAAGAATGGTGTAATGACATTATATGCCATGTGAAAATAATCTCCAACACTTGGCTTATTTAGAGGAAACCATTCCAGAGGAATTACGATCTAGATGAAGAACATACACAATTGTTAATGGTATTAAAGAAAGGAAGGACATCTTAATCACACCTTGTTTGAACTCGTACCATAGCAATTGGTCTCCCGAAGTCCAGTATCCAGTTTTGCACAGTGAAACAGAGCCATAGATCCGTGTGGAAATAGGACTGTGCTGCTGCAGAAAGTGTTTTCTCAGTCCCAGCCCTGCTTTTAAACATAGTACAAATCACCCGTCTACCCTGGGACATGTTCAGGTACTATTGCACAATTAAATGGTGATATTATAAAGCATTTCAGCATTAAAATCTGACCTCAAATATCCCGGACTCAAAGCTGCAGACTGTGGTCTTCTCCGCATGGTTCAAAAATGTTTCGTTTGTCAAAGTATCCTTTGCAACTCTACTACGGTTTTGAAGCCAATCATTTATTCATTCATTCATTCATTCATTCAGCCATGCAGCCACATGACAAGTCATACACCGAAGCCAAAAAAGTCTAAACACGCCATTAATTTAGTATATATCTAACTCAGTTTCAGGTCACTGATACAGTCAAATATATGCTTATTTAAGATGGTGATGATATTTTTGTTTGTTTGAATCACGTGACATTCTTCCTCAGTTGCGACTGCAACGCAACACGTAGGACACTTACTGCCATCTGTCGGACTTTATTAATATTGTCTGAACCTACAAGATATTTTCATATTTTTATATCTTTATGGCAGACCTAGTTAGTATAATATTCCGAATTCAGCCCTCAACAATGAAAGTAAACATTGCTTCAAAGTGAAAGTAATTATCTTTAATTTTGCTCAAGACTGTCATCAGTCCATTTGTTTTCGACTGTAAACTGTTGTAATTTATTTTTATCCTTTTGATTTTAAATTTTCAACAATTATTATTTTGTATAATACCACTTCATCAAATATGTTGGTCAAAGTGATGCCGTTGTCACGAAGGCACTTTTATTTTGAAAG
The DNA here is from genome assembly GCF_024679245.1 of Pseudorasbora parva. Classification (NCBI taxonomy): domain Eukaryota; kingdom Metazoa; phylum Chordata; class Actinopteri; order Cypriniformes; family Gobionidae; genus Pseudorasbora; species Pseudorasbora parva. Next base: position 39,924,115 of record NC_090172.1, read on the forward strand.
AACAATACAATAATAGTCCTGTGATTGTAGCCATCTTAGAGCTCTCCCTCCATGGCCTACCTAGGCGTTTCTCTCTTCACATCGTCAGTGTAAAGTTCACCGTGCTGGATTAAAGATCTTGTCGACAGCAGCAAAGCGAGGTATCACTAGAAAATGAGCGTTATTCTCATCTGATCACGTCATCTCCTGAGAGAGTTACATGAGTGTTTACGCGGTACATTGGCTGTGTGATGATGAGGTATATGTTAGCTTATGTAGCTGTCATGATGGGAGACATGTCTGTCAATGCTTCATATAACGCTTGTAAACTCCCCGGATCAAACGAAAGTTGTCTAACTCGCTTACCGCGAGGTTGTCAGATTTAATTAGTCAGCTTTTAGATGGTACTTGCTAGAATTGTTTATTATATTTCAACGCTATTGTTTTAAGGTGCGAAGGCTATAGGGTCTTTGGGCTAGCTGATGAGTGCTACCACTGTCATTGCTGTTCAATATAGTTTTATAATCCGTAATCTGCCCTGTTGATCATGTCCTGCGTTTGTTAGAGGCTAACGTTAATCCTCAGAGTTACAATATTTGTGGTAAACTGCAGGCTAAAGCCGGTAACGTACTCAGAACTGTATCATTTACTAGTTTCGTGTGATAATAGCAGTTATGGAGTTATCTGGAGCTGTTTAAATACAACTGTTACACCGGTCCTCTAATTTGACAGGTGGAAGGAGCTATAGGTGTGTTGTTAATTATTAGTATGGCAGCAGTGTCACTGTTCTTTATGTATTTGTTTTTACTCGCGTATCGAAACGTAGTTGTGTGAGTCTTGCCTGCAGCGACAAGCAGGCTGTGAAAGGCAGAAGAACGTCTGTGTTTACAGGAGCGCTCTCAACGGGTTTCTCTCTAGTTGAGCGCTGAACGATAAATGGAAACCATGGAGTGGCGCTACGGAATGGGATTGCAGAAGGCTTAGAGGCGAGGAGTGGCTGGCTTTCAGTCTGTGCTTTTGTTGGTGATGCTAGTCAGCTCGATGATTAATTATTTTGGAATCATTTTCATTGTGCAACATAACTGTACATTACTGTATAAAAACAATCATGTACAGTTGTGTCGACATGCAAGGAAAATGTATCCTATCTGTGTTTTCTAAGTGCATATTACTTTTTTGACCTCGTATTTTTTTTTTTTTTAATGAATCAAAATGTCATTAATGGACTTTCTGGTGGAAATAAAATGACAGACTTCTCTCTGATGACGTATGCCAGATTTCTCCAATCATTTAGTCTGGTTTAACTCCGCCTCTGCAAGCTTGTTCTTTTTTCCTTCTTTTTAAAAACTTTTTAGAGCATCTCAATCTAATCAACAGTTAATGCATAGAACTAAGTCTCCAATCTCTCTCTCTCTCTCTCTCTCTCTCTCTCTCTCTCTCTCTCTCTCTCTCTCTCTCTCTCTCTCTCTCTCTCTCTCTCTCTCTCTCTCTCTCTCTCTCTCTCTCTCTCTCTCTCTCTCATGATAATCCATTACACTCAGCTGTACATCACACAACACACAAGAAATTAAAAGATCTGCTTTCTGTCTGTTGTGACGTTAATAGCAACGTGTATGTATGATTTCATGCAACCTAATGTACCATACCTTCACACTGTAAATAAGCACACTTTAGTGGCAAGTTCTATATATTTAGTCAATTCAGTGAAATTTTAACAGTCGTTTGTTATTTTAGCTATTTTTCAAATATGTTGACACATTAGAAGTTGGGGTACAGTCTTTGCCATCTGTAATGCTTGTAAACGAGCTGTTTTTAGCTGTAATATTTGTTTTGACAAGCTTTGTTTACAGCCATTGTGAAAGTTATGCCTTCGACATGATACCACAAGTTAGATACACCATTCATATATAGTTCATGAATGCATAATTTACCTCACTCCCACCATCATACTTTGCATGAAAAGGTGGGTGAGCAAGGTACATAAAGATTTGTGAGCATTTTATATGAAAGACCACCTTTTAGTTTGGCAATAGGCGTAGTCTGTTTCAGGGTGGAAACCAGCCTACACATCTTTTCTGTTTTAGTATCTACGTTCCTTCAGCAATTTGGTTAATTTTAGAATGCACGAAAGTAGTTCTGTGTTGAGTCCAACACAAGTGTACATTTAGACTAAATCGTATGCTAGCATTTTGCATTATGAATCTGCATTCTATGTATAGTAGGGGCTTCTTCCTCTTAATTCTCATGACAAACTTAGAGGAAGCTTGTAGAGAATTGGAAAACACCACTTCCTGAAATAAGCGGATTCTAAACTTTAACCTATTTTTGGGCTTGAAAATTTCAGGCAGCACTTTGCAATAAACACAACTTGTACAGGCAAGAGCAAACGAAATATTTATTCTGAATTAAAGTCGCCTGAATGATAGCCTGTTATTCTTGTTTCAGTTGATCATTGTCACTATCCAGCTATCATATCTGCCAGCATTTGACCTGACTCTTGCTCTGGCAGATGTAGAGCACACTGGTTTACAGGACAAAGGTTACAGCCCACTGATAAGTGCAGAACATTGGACATTGAAAGAAGCCTTCTGTTGGTTTACATCAGGTCATGTTCAATGTGAATTTAATTGTGTTTAATTCAAATAAGAGCTATACAATTCATTGAGCCCTTGAACAAAGGGGATCATTTCAGACAATGACAGGATTCTTTCTCCGGTTTACAACTGATCCATTGTCATTTCTTACAGCTGATATAACTTGTGCTGATTATCATGCAATTTTTGAACAATATCTGCTTTTTTAGCTGTAAATCTTACTTTCCAGCTTGTATATTAGAAATGGTTGTTCAGAAAGTGTATTATTGTTCATTGTCTTGGGCTGCTGAGGTTTCTGACTTATGGTTTTATAGCAGTTACCATTTTATTTGTTTTAAATTCTAAGTTTTGTACGACCGGTGACAACCTGGACTTTGGTCTGTCTGTCCTGGTGTAGGTGTAACAGTACTGGGATGACACAACATCAGGGTCGTATCCCGGTTGGCATTATCCTGCGTGTTAAAGCACAAACTTTTTATGATCTCTAGTGGTGGGACTCCTATTACTGCTTATTTTTAATTTAGTAAACCCAGAAATAATATTCAGGCTTGGCAGAAGTTTGTTGTTTGAGTGCCCTGACTGTTTTTTATAATTGGCTTCCTTTTATTTGATAATGTTCTTTGTGCATCTGTTCAGACGCCGTATCTTTCTGCATTATTTCCAAGATGTGCTTTGGGAGACACTTACAAAAGGTGGAGTTTTGAGCTCGGGCCTCTGTGGGGATTTCACAGCCATGTGAATGACCGCTAGTAACCTCTCATGTGCCCTCTTGCTCTCTTTCTCTCCCTCCTTTTTCTTTCTTTCACTCTCTTATTCACTCATTCACCTTCTCCTCTGCCATTCTATCCATTTGCTTCTTCTCTCTTGCTTTTTTGTGTTTTATATGATCCTTCTGAACACCTCAGCTTTGGAGCTTTACAACTGCCAAACAGAAGTCACGTTTGTTTTTCCTCTCTTTGTTTTGCTGTCAGTCAGAAAGCTGTGACACAGAAGAGTATTATAGGAGAGAAGTTACCTCTGATGGCATCCAGACTATTGGAGAGAAAAAATGGGATGTGCTGTTAGTCAGAGAACAACATGGATAGACAATAGCAAATCATCATTCTAGGGGTAAGTGCTCTCACTCACATTAACATGCTTCACCTTATTAATAGATTTGAAGTGTTGTATGATATTTTTAATTGTATGCTAAAAAAGATTTACTTTAGTGTTCAAATCTACTTATATTTTTTGTTAGATGTGTTTTAATTGTCATGCTAATATTCCAAATGTTAGCATGTGTACATTTTTATCTAACAGCCTAATTCATTATTCCATTATTTAAAGGCAACTATCCAAAAACCAGTACCTTGTTATATATTTTGATCACATGTACTTACATTATCCCAGACACTTACAACAATGTTTAAATTCAGAGAAGTCAATGTTACGGAAGCTATCCTTGATTTCTGCCAAAAGCATGGAAACACCAAAGATGCTTTAATATAGTATGCATTTTATTAGACAGGTGAGCAACTGTTTGGATTTACATTTATCAACAGAAAACTACTCATTGTTATACAGCACAACATGGTTAGTCTTATACCATTCCTCAAAGACAACGCTATTTTGTCAAGTGGCTAATGTAGCATAATCAGAGAGAGCTTTCTCCATCACACAACATATTTTTAAATTAATCGTGTCATTTAGTCATCCAGTTTTTATTAAAGCGATAGCTTTTGTACCCAAAAATGAAAATTCTGTCATCATTTACTCACCAAGCAGATCTCGGCAGCCATCGACTTCCAGAGTGGGGTCGGGGATACTGTGGTAGTCGAGATCTGCTTAATTACAAACATTCATCCACACATCTTCCTTTGTGTTCAGCAGAAGAAAGAAATGTATACAGGTTTGGAACAACACCACGGTTACTGTGGCCAAAAGAATTCACAATATCGATATATCGCGATATCTATAGAAACCGTAATGGAAAAAGTTATTAGTCAAATACATTTTTACTTTGTTTATTTAATTTTCATTCTTTGCCCAACGAACATAAGGATACTGATAAACATGAGGCACATACATTTTTACTACTTGCGTTCTAAATCTATGGCAATTTTTTTTAATGAAGGAAGGCATGTTAAGTTTATCTGGTGTCAAACTAGAGCGAAACACTGTCTGAATGTTTCATAAAGAACTGAAAAGTCTTTCTGATGCAACACCGGTGTTGGAATGCAAAGGATCTTTTGTGCCAGTTTTGCCAACCTTGGAAACTCCTCCTCATTATTTTTCCACCACTGCACTGGGTCTTTATCGACAGAAATAGTGGGTAACCAATGTATTTTCAGCCGCTAATCAATATCATTTGCATTTATCTGAATTTTGTGGGCATTTATATTAATTTTGGGCATTTTTGAGACAATTATGCATTGATTTTTTTTTATTTTATTTTTTTAACCCGGCAGCACAGTAACATAACAAATCACATACTTTTTTTTTTTTTAAAAGTCCGGAAAAAACTTATCTTGAGATAAAATCCAGAGTCCTTTTAAGTCTGAGACCAATACAAGCCCAAGGAGAAATGCAGTCAAGACTGAGACAAGACCAAGACCTTCAAAAAATGGACCGGTCTTGAGTACTACAACACTAAATATTGATTCTAGATGTGAAACTGCAACAGTTCTCATCCACTGAACGAACGGAGAAATGTTATAACAACTTTCAAATCACTCTAATGTATTTAATATGATTGTTTAACCATGTAAAACAGCACTGTGTTACCCCACATACACAACAAATAAAAGCATTATAAAAGCTCAGAGACCGGTGTTTCACGCAGGTCTCTCTCATAAGCATTCGTTCCTTAGGGCTCTCTGTGCGTCCTGCTTCATGCCACTCTAATGCTAATAAAACTTGAATACATTCACTCATCCATGAACGTGATTTCTGCCCAAGTCATCGACTGTAGAGGTGTAGATTCAAGACTACAACTCCATGATTCCATGCTCATTCAATCGCAACATCATCAAGCTAAGCCTTTGTTTTATAACAGCGAAAATCACATGCTGTGCCTTTAACTTATCTTATTGGTATATCAGTGTAAAAATCAGAAAGATGTTCATGTTATGGCCAATATTATAAATCTATTAAAATCGAAATGTAAACATACTACAAACTAAAATAAATAGGTTGTATGCAACAACAGTTTGTTTTAGTAAATAAGTGATGATAATAAAGTAGGAACTTCAGGGACTAGATGGTTATAACCTATGGATTTTAATAAATAGTTGGGTATTTTATTAAAAGTTGTTTATGTTTGGTCCAAAAGCAATCTTCTTCAATATAATCAGTTAACACCATTGTCATTTAAAGAAGTTCCCCTCGGATGTCCTGCTTTTTTTTCTTTCTAGTAGTATTTTATTTTTTGTGAGTCATGGTTTTTCTACTTTTTAGCTGATAAGGTCCTATTGTAGAATTGAATCAGCATTTTTTGCTTCATTCTTACATTCACGCTTGCACAACAAAGTTTCACAGGCGAAGTAGGCAGGACCCGCGGTTGTCCACACAGAGGTCACTGCCAGACCAAGTAACTTGCTATTGGTTAGTGCTGTGGTTTTTGCATGTCAAAATTCACCAAATTTTAACTGATGCGAAATTAACTTCATGAAATGTAGCCACCATTGGAAGTCCATCAGGAAAATTACATTAGGCAATTTTTTTTTGTCATTTCAAGGTTAATGCGATTAAACCTTTATCCAAAGTATTCTTCCCTAACTCAAAAACTTTCCTAGCAACACCCATGAGTCTTGACCAATTTTTTTGTACTTTCAATTCCTATTCTCAAGTAGGCAGTTTATACACCATGCTTAGTTGGCAAAATCATGCACTCAATTTAATGAATATTTCTTCTTTTTTGTTTTGCACAGTTTAGCAAAAGAAAATTCCCATGATGTGAAAGAGTGACTGTGTAGTTTTTGCGAGCTTTCCGTTCAGAAGCGTGACTACTTAAGGAACTGTACTGACAGTCATTAGTGAAGATCAGCATTGTGTGCGTTTATTGTCAGTGAGAGTGGCAGACCACTGCTGCCTATGTAACGTGACTGACGTGTGTGTTAGGTGTGTAATTGTTGCTTTGATTTAAACACTGCTGTTTGCTGTTCTACTTGGTAGGTGGTATGGATTTAGTATTAAACTTTATATTCAAAGTTAGTGTCTGTTTGAGGCAGTTCTTGTGACTGAATATTATAAACTGAATCGTTGACACAAACAGGCAGTTTGTCAAGAATTCTACTTTTCCTTTCATTGTGCTTTGCAGGTGCAGTCTTGGTTCGTTATGACAAGTGGCTGTGTGGAAGATGTCCACCCTTTCTACGACTGATATCACTGATGTTGGTCATGGTAAGACTTTCTTTAAATAATTTGAGATAATGTTCACATACAAAGAGTAGATACAAATCAGAAGCTGCCAGAACATAGTTGAGCATTTTAGTCACACTTGTAAATGTATGAATGTCATTGAATTTGATTATAACATTTTAAACCAAGTGGCCTTTATTTCTAATAAAAATAACAAGCCTAATTTTAACAAAACATTTTACAAAAATTCCCACCCTTATGTTGTTCCAAACCTGTGTGAGTTTCTTTCCTATGCTGAATACAAAAGAAGATTTTTTTCATTATTTGCAAAAACTAAAATTTCAACAACAAAAAATACAGAATAGATAAAATAATAAGTGGGGGAATACAGAGGAGACAATACAACTTACTTGATAATAGTTTCTTAATACGGAATGTCTTTAAACCTTTTTTTATTGGCGTAATTTTTCATGATAATAGTAAACTATCTTGCTTTGTGAGTATGGTATTTACCAGAGGTGGGACAAAGTCATTGTTATGCAAGTCACAAGTAAGTCTCAAGTCTTGGCCCTCGAGTCCCGAGTCAAGTCGAGTCAAAGATGAGGCAAGTCTCGAGTCGAGTCAGAAGTCAAAGCCAACAAGTCTCAAGTCGAGTCCAAGTCCTACCATTTTAGTTTCGAGTCACTTCAAGTCATCTTACCACAGAAATAAAATTATACAAATCATGTATGTCTGTAAGATTTGTATTTATTTAAACCTCTTTTTATACAATGACATTATCAGGCAAATACAGTAAAAAAACAGAAACACTAGAACAATGCACAGCGGCTTAAAAAATAATCTAAACAATATTCCCAAAATGTTTCCATAATGCCCTAAGTTTAGGCTAAAAGGACCCATATCTATTTGAAAGTTGAACCGTTTTGCCATATGAGGTCAACACAATACAGGACTGAAGCCGCTGTGCATTGTTCTAGTGTTTCTGTTTTTTTACTTTAGATAACAAAATGCATGTGTAAAAGCTAGTACTCTGCATCCAGGAACGTTTTTTTGAACTAAGTTAGCTTTAGCTACTACTAATCAACAATGCTTTCATCATGGAAACTCCTACATGCAAAACACTGTATATGTTATGAATCTTACACGAAATTCATCTTCATTACAATATAACTGATGTTATTGGAAAAACATGATGCTACCCGTTTTCTTTGCCTTATAAATATAACTAGCTCGTTACCAAATCAAACAAAAATATATTTTAAACTTTACCAGTACCGGTATTCTAGCTTGATAGTGAGTACTAAAAGACATCTTATTTGTTTATATTCATACTGATAAAGTAAGATTTTTTTATTACATGTGATTCTGACATGATGCCACTACATGCTCGTCTGAGGTAAATAATGGGTCTTCCAGCTGAGCAGCCGGTGTAGCGTTCATGTATTTTGGGGACGTGGCTGTGGAAAGAGCCCAGAAGGAAGAAGGTGGAGTGAGCTGTCTTTAAAAGAGTTGTGAGAGGTCTACAGACACTCATTTTTTTATACTTTCTTTTTCAGAGTACTTACATTTTAATTATGTATTGATATATAAAGAAAGTTTAAACAAATTTGGGAAAAAAGGTTTTTAACCAATAACTACCTATCCTACCTTTAAGTTTATGACATCATCTAGCCAGAAACAGCACAATGAACAATATCCTTAAAGGGTGTAATAAATTAATTAATTCATGATTCGGATCGTGTGTCAAACTGCTGAAATCACGTGACATTGGCGATATGAATCATGAATCAATCCGCTGTTTCATGACCAATTTAATCTTTATTTGAGGTTTGAAAACAAACATGGAAGAGAAGACTGATGCTAAGTAGTTTTTGTTATTTTTGGACCAAAATGTATTTTCGATGCTTCAAGAGATTCTAATTAACCAACTGATGTCACACATGGACTACTTTGATGATGTTTTTATTCCCTTTCTGGACGTGGACAGTATAGTGTGCATACACTTAGATAAGCAGTCGGACTGAATATAAAATATCAGTCAATATAAGATGAACAGAGGTCTTACGGGTGTGGAACAATATTAGGGTGAGTCATGACATCAATTTCATTTTTGGATGAACTAACCCTTTAATGGCAGCTATATTCTGAAAAATGTGAACCCATAAATGTTTTTAGCAGAAATAAAATGAGTTTCGACATCCTTTTGGCAGTTAAATTTACCAACATATTTAATGCAAGGTTAATAATAATGAATTATGATTTCATTTTATTATTGTAGTTTTTTGGGCACTGTCCATACTTTATGAAAATGTTGAATGTTAAACAGTTGCCATAAGCTTTAATAATTGAAAGTTACTACAAATGATGGAATTTTCTATAAATTAATAGGATTCTTGACCTAGGTATGTTAAAGCTTGTAATTAACCAATCATTACATACAAATAGGTTGTATCAATGTTATTTAATGTTGTGTGGTGTGTTATATTCACAGTGATTTGTCACCCATCAGAACTATAGAAGTATAAAAACAACACATTTATATATCTCGTTGGTTTTCTGCTTCAATGTCTAGTCTTAAGGGATCCCTGTATAATAATATCAGTGTGAAAAATGCAGCATGTGACATGATTAAAAAGTCATCCGTCTGCATGTGTATGCAGCGCTATGTTGAAAAATGTCTAAAGAAAGAAAATCTAGTTCTTAGTACTAATTGAGTAGTTGGTTGTTGGACACCTGGTTGATCATCAGACCCGGCCTTAAAAGAAATATGTGTTGTTGGTGTGTGTGTGTACAGGGGACTCTCTGTGCTGTCCCAGTGAAGAGGGCCCTTCAGCAGCGACAGCAGAAGTGAAACAGGAGACTCTCAGTCAGACGGCCCCTTACAACATCTCACACAATGAGCTGAACGACACGCTGCTCATGGAGCCCAGTGACATCAAGATGTACCCCTCAGAGGACACCCCTGCACCAGGTGAGATTGAACAACTGGAGGATACTTCTTGACTCGTCATAGATAATCTACTTCACATTGCTTATAGTGTAAAATGATTCTGATAAGGCAGAGTTGAACTTTACCTGTTACATAATGTGGGACATGGGACTTTTACTCATGTATGTATGGATGAACTGGCTTAATTTGATGAATGAATAAAAATGTGTCAGTTATTTAATTTATTTTTTATTTGTGTAGTATGTTGCTTTGGATTTGCAAAGCTCATACATTTGTGTCTCTGTCCCGTGTGTTTGTGCAGAGGGTCAGCCAGTGAAGCGAAAGAAGGGTCCTGCTCCCAAGATGTTGGGAAATGAGGTGTGTAGCGTATGTGGAGACAAAGCGTCTGGCTTTCATTATAATGTGCTGAGCTGTGAGGGCTGTAAAGGTTTCTTCAGACGCAGCGTGATCAAAGGAGCTCAGTACAACTGCAAGAACTCCGGCCGTTGCGAGATGGACATGTACATGCGCCGCAAGTGTCAGCAATGCCGTCTGCGCAAGTGCAGGGAGGCGGGCATGCTGGAGCAATGTGAGTGACACTCTTAGACCATCAGCATCTACACTACTGTTCAAAAGCTTTGTCTGATTTTTTAAAAATGTTTTTGAAAGAAAAAGAAAGTTTCTTATGCTTATTTAATCAAATTTATAGTAAAACGGTAATCTCGTGAAGTATTATTACAATTTAAAATAACTATTTCTACTCAAATATATATTTTTTATGTTTTTTTTAATTCTATTCTCATGATGGTTGAATTTTCAGCAGCCATTACTCCACACTCTAAAAAATGCTGGATTAAAAAATAACCCAAGTTGGGTTGAAAATGAGACAAACCCAGCGGTTGGGTTAAATGTTTGCTTAAAACAATATATTTCTTATTATTATCAAAGTTGATAATAATAAACAACTGTGCGGCTTAATATTTTTATGGAAGATGCATTCTTTAATAAATAATTATTTGAAATAGAAATTGTGTGTAACTGTGCAACAGTCACTTTTGGTCAATTTAATGCAGTCTTGCTGAATAAAATGAATGATTATATTAATACATTTTTATCAACCAAACTTTTGATTGTCAGTGTACCTTTCTTTCACCCATGTCTGGCTTTTTTTCCATAAACTTGTCATCAAATCTCTTATCTTATCTGTTATGATATGTCCATATGACATTGTGAATGTGTTCTGCTTTTCCTTATCATTCTGTTCGCGGCTTTATCTCTCTGTCTCTTATAGGTGTGCTGTCAGAGGAGCAGATCCGACTGAAAAAGATGAAAAAACAGGAAGAAGAGACAGCACGTACCTCTACAGTGGCAACACCCAGCCCCGCCCCTGAGATGCCCCCTCTGGCTCCTGAACAGCAGGAGATGATCGAAAAGCTGGTGGCCATGCAGAAGCAGTGCAACAAACGATCTTTTCTTGATCGGCCTAAAGTCACTGTAAGTGCATATTTGTCAGCTGTAAGAGTTTGTGTTCAATTTTAAAATGTCATTGTATGACTGAAATCGTACCCATCTGGTTTTTGTGAAGTCGGACTAACAGACTTAGATAGTTCGACTGAAAAGCTTTGTCACGTTTATCAAACTGCAATTCATAGTTTTCACTATATAGGAAGGCTCACCTGGAAGGCAAAACAAGGCTTTACTCCGCTGCCTGCCAGTTATTTTTTACCAGGTTTGTACTAAATACTAATGTACCAAAACAGTGATATTAAAACATCCAATTTAGTATGCAACTTACTGATGGTGCATTCTATATACAAGTGAGCACATGTGCCCAGAATATAAACGCAGCATCCTAAATTGCATGTTGAGTGTTTAAACCATTATAATGAAAATGCTAAATGTGGTTTAATTCATTAAGACAGTGATATTTGAGGACCAAATTCACTATAACCCTTAATATGAATGGTTCACCATAACCCTATAAACCAGAATATGAAGGCTACATTTAAAAAAAAAAAGGCTTACTGTGCAATTTAGGGCATTGCTTTAATTTTCACATTTGCTAGCATGTACGTAGCATGCATAAACAATAAGGTGCATCTCGAATTAGATATTTTAATATCAATGTCTTGATACGTTTGAGTACATCAAGCATTTTCACGTTAAGTGTTTGCAGTTTTTTTTAGTGATTGAAATATTGTGGCAGTGGCTGTATGTGCATCGCAAGTACCCAAAGCTTGCAGTTTGTTCACACATCTTTGTTTTTCTTCTTTTGAGAGGTGATCTAAATATTTGTGGCTTGAAACTAGGGATTTGAAAGTGGATAACCGATGTATTTGATAAATATAAATCCAAATTTTATATAATTTTTGAGTCTCACCATTAAAAGCCATGTCTCAGGCACATAATTATTGACATTATCATTATAATTTTATTTAGTCTATATGACAGATTTGCACTGTGCATCTTGCACTTAACTGTATTTTCCTTTTCAAAGTGATTCCAATCATATTTCAAGCAATACAAAACGGCCATGGCATACAGTGCACATCTGAAGTTTCTCAGGTTAAGGAAATAATTATTTATCGGCTTTAATATATTGGCTAAATTTCCTTAATGGGCTGATTATGATAACATTTCAGAATGAACATTATCGACTGATACCTATATGGACAATATATTGTACATCCCTACTTAAAACCGATGGGAAATGGACAGGCCTGTGCTGGAGTTCCAACGATGTTTTACCCTCCAGGTCCCCGTACCAGTCATGTGACTGAAAACTATGAATTGGCCTCTCCATTGTGCCCTTGCTTCGAAAGACATGTATTTAATCCTTCAAAAATCCGATTGAGCATTGTGCTATCTTTCAGAATCTCCGATGCATTGATCCTAAGCGTTTACATCAAGATTTGTTGTTTTTCAGCCATGGCCACAGAGTCAGGACCCACTTAACCGAGAGGTTCGACAACAGCGGTTTGCTCATTTCACTGAGCTGGCCATTATGTCCGTGCAGGAGATTGTAGACTTTGCTAAACAGCTGCCTGGCTTCCTGGAGCTCACTCGAGAAGACCAGATCGCCCTGCTGAAGACCTCAACTATAGAGGTTAGACTGACTGACCCCTAACACACATTGTTTTCAGCCATGCACAGATGGATCACTCTTGTTTGGCAGACTTGTTTCTGCTGTTGTTTTGTAGCAAGAAGAACTTTTGAAAAAAATGCCACCTGCTGTCAAATCATGTTTCTCATGAAAAACCAAACACGTCTAAACTTACTTTTCTCCTTAGATCATGTTGCTAGAGACTTCCAGACGTTATAACCCAGCGATAGACAGCATCACCTTCCTCAAAGACTTTAGCTACAATAAAGAGGATTTTGCCAAAGCAGGTACTGTTTGAAATGTTGTATGGGTGCTCGAATTTAAAATTGCCTGATGGATATAATAATAACAAAGAATATTATTTTCTAACATTAGGCAACTACATTAGTTAACATGAACTAATAATGAAATATAAAATGAATATAATAATCTAATAATGAATATAAAACTAATACTAATGAATACTTCAAAAAGGGAAAGTTCACCCAAAAATGAAAATTTGATGTTTATCTGCTTACCCCCAGGGCATTCAAGATGTAGGTGTGTTTGTTTCTTGAGTAGAACACAAATGAAGATTTTTAACTCCAACCATTGCCATATAATGCATGTCAGTGGGGTGTTTTTCTATGAGAGTCACTATGAGAGTAAAACACATAGGCATACAAATCCATATTAAACCCTGTGGCTTGTGGCGACACATTGATGTCTTAAGACACGAAACGATCGGTTTATGCGAGATACCAAATATAGTTTATGGTATTTTTTTAACCTAATATCAGACAAATCTCATCCAGTATTCCCAACGCCATTACTTTCACCCAAGAAGGTCAAAACGGCGCGATCACAGAATGAGGATTCTACACTTACCTAAAGGATTATTAGGAACACCATACTAATAGTGTGTTTGACCCCCTTTTGCCTTCAGAACTGCCTTAATTCTACGCAGCATTGATTCAGCAAGCTGCTGAAAGCATTCTTTAGAAATGTTGGCCTATATTGATAGGACAGCATCTTGCAGTTGATGGAGATTTGTGGGATGCACATCCAGGGCACAAAGTACATTTTAGTACAGTCAACTCATTGTCATGTTCAAGAAACCAATTTGAAATGATTCAAGCTTTGTGACATGGTGCATTATCCTGCTAGAAGTAGCCATCAGAGTATGGTACATGGTGGTCATAAAGGGATGGACATGGTCAGAAGCAGTGCTCATATAGGCTGTGACATTTAAACGATGCCCAATTGGCACTAAAGTGTGCCAAGAAAACATTCCACACATCATTACACCAACACCACCGGCCTGCACAGTGGTAACAAGACATGATGGATCCATGTCCTCATTCTGTTTATGGCAAATTTTGACTCTACCATCTAAATGTCTCAACAGAAATCGAGACTCATCAGACCAGGCAACATTTTTCCCATCTTCAAATGTCCAATTTTGGTGAGCTTATGCAAATTGGCCTCTTTTTCCTATTTGTAGTGGAAATAGTTTGTACCCGGTGGGGTCTTCTGCTGTTGTAGCCCATTCACCTCCATGTTGTGCGTGTTGTGGCTTCACAAATGCTTTGCTGCATACCTCGGTTGTAACGAGTGGCTATTTTAGTCAAAGTTGCACTTCTATCAGCTTTAATCAGTCGACCCATTCTCCTCTGACCTCTAGCATCAAGGCATTTTCGCCCACAGGACTGGCGCATACTGGATGTTTTTCCCTTTTCACACCATTCTTTGTAAACCCTAAAAATGGTTGTGCTTGAAAATCCCAGTAACTGAGCAGATCGTGAAATACTCAGACCGGCCCGACTGGCACCAACAACCATGCCACGCTCAAAATTCCCTAAATCACCTTATTTCCCATTCATCATTTAGGTGAGTGTGAGTGTGTGTGTTTATATATATATATATAGATAGATAGATAGATAGATAGATAGATAGATAGATAGATAGATAGATAGATAGATAGATAGATAGATAGATAGATAGATAGATAAAACACACTCACGTAAATAATTATTAGGAACACCTGTTTAATTTCTCATTAATGCAATTACCTAATCAACCAACAACCAATCACATGGCAGTTGCTTCAATGCATTAAGGGGTGTGGTCCTAGTCAAGACAATCTCCTGAACCCTGGCGTGTTCATTTTATTTATATATATATATATATATATATATATATATATATATATATATATATATATATATATATATATATATATATATATATATATATATATATATATATATATATATATATATATATATATATGATCATGCCAGGTTTTGACCTTCTCTGGCAGAAGTAATGGAATTGGGAATATTAGATGAGATTTGTCTGCTATGAGGTAAAAAACAAAAACAAATACTGTTCAAAAACCAATCGTTTTGTATCTTAAGACATCGTGTCGTCATGAGCCACAGGGTTTAAAATGGATTCGTATATCTGTGTTTTACTCTCACAGTGACTCTCATAGAAAAACACTCCACTGACTTATACGAGCATTGATTGGAGTTAAAAATCTTCATTTGTGTTCTACTAAAGAAGCAAACTCATCTACATCTTGGTTGTCCTAGGGGTAAGCAGATAAACATACATTTTTCATTTTTGGGTGAACTATCCCTTTTTTATTAATTTGAATCATAATTTCAGCTTTTACTAATAGATTAAAGACCACCTATGTGGTGTTTTTGATATGCCTTAAGACAAACCATGTGCAATTGAATGTCAAAAATGTAAAAAATGTCAAAAAATTTTTTATTTTATCCTTAAAACGGCAGTCAAAATGCATTTTGAATGCACTTTTCTGCAGTGCGCGCAAGAACACCAAGAAGAGACAGGAAAGTTAGCAATATATATATGGCAGGAGAATTATGACCATAATGTATGTTACAATGTTATGATGAACTATATATGCCATTCTCCAATGATTTTCTATGATGTTCAAAGCATTTTAAGGATACTGATTTCTAGAAAGTGTCCGACTCTGAGATGGAGAACGGGAAAATGGGTTGTGTAACATTAGCAACACATTATTAGCTGTTCATACCGCTACCGTATTAAAAAAAAGATATATGTCAGTGCTATAGTTTCAAGATGCACACCACTAATGTTTTCTCTTTAAGGCATGTTTATAAAAGCTACTTGTCCTAATTAGACTAAGGCATAATCTGGGTTTAATCTAGGCCCTGTCTGTGAAACCAGGCATTTAATTTGTTTGCTTTAATCTTTCGAGGAATCTAAGATCTGAGCTTGTAAGACTACACTGCTACTCAGTAAAGTATATAACTTGGTTTGAGTCATAACTGTTCTAACCAGACAAAGCTGCAAGCTGTTCAACCCATCCGAACCAGAATAGAATGATTTTCTATTGCACAAGGTTTTGTATATTTTTGTTGTATTTAAGACTGATTATCTCTGCTCTCTGTCCTCTCTGACTCATCTGCAGGGCTGCAGGTTGAGTTCATCAACCCCATCTTTGAGTTTTCAAAAGGCATGAATGACCTCCACCTTGATGAGGCAGAGTACGCTTTGCTCATCGCTATCAACATTTTCTCAGCAGGTCAGTTTGACACACATGAACCAATATTATATTGTTTGTCTTTTGGTGAGTCTTATCAGGCATTACATTTTGGCCTGTTTCCATAAAGAAATATCAGTACGCCCTGTTTTCATGGGTGAAAGAAAAAAAGCAACAAAATAATTATAGTACAAAAAAAAGGGTTGGATTTAGGAGATACTAGTTAGATTGAGATTGCCATCTGGTGTGCTATTGGTTTATTTTGAGAGCTTTTAATGATTCAACCTACAGTACTTCCCAAAAATTACTGTAAAAAATTTCTCACAAAACTAATAAAATGCAGCATCATTAATTTGCGTTAATCGTGTGTGTGTGTGTGTGTGGGGTCAGACCGACCGAACGTGCAGGATCACGAGCTAGTGGAAAGACTACAGCAGCCATATGTGGATGCCCTCCACTCTTACATCAGAATAAAACGACCCAATGTGAGTATGATTTACCTCATTTAAAATAACTGTTATATTTTCAAAATGTAATTTATTCCTGTGATGTCAAAGCTGAATTGTCAGCATTATTCATCTAGTCTTCAGTGTCACATGATCCTTCAGAAATCATTCTAATATGCTGATTTGGCACTCAACAAGTATTTCTTATTATTATTAACAATTTAAAAAAAAAAAACATTGTGCTGTGTATAATTTTTGTGGAAATCGTAATGCGTTTTTAATTTTTAAAAAAAATTATTTTCAGGATAATTTAATAAATAGAAAGTTCAAACGAACAGCATTTATTTGAAATGGAAATCTTTTGTAACATTACAAATGTTTTTATTGTCAATTTTGTTCAATTTAATGCATCCTTGCTGAATAAAAGTATGTTGATTGATATATAATGATTTATATCATACATAAATGATCTGTTTAAAATTGAAAAATCTTACCAATCCAACAGAACAGTAGTGTATCAGCATTAGTTTGTCAGAGGACTGCGAGATATTTTGCCTGTTGTGTCCTTTTACATCCAGTAGGTGGCACTGGTGATTCCACCCTTTCTCAGTAACAAATTACTATATCCAGTTATTTTGGTATTATTTATATAATATTATATTATTTATTAATATTTTAAATTAGCTTTATTTTCAAATTTATTTTGTTTGTTTAATTTTAGTTTGTCCTAGTAATTTTACACTATTCTTGTCATTTTAAGTAATTTTTTTTTAAAGTATTTCTATTTAGCTGTAAAAAAAAAAAATCAGTTTGTCATTTTAATGCTTCCACTTCAACTTGTTTTATTTTCATTTAATATTATATATATATATATATATATATATATATATATATATATATATATATATATATATATATATATATATATATATATATGTGTGTGTGTGTATGTATGTATACATTTTAGCTTCATTTCAATTAATGAAATTATTTTAAATCATTTTAATAGCTTTAGCCATAATAATACTGTATAATTGATAAGGTTTTGCTATTACTATGTATTTCTACATTGTCATCAGTCCTCCACTTCCCTTTAATTTCCACCAAAGGATCATCTGATGTTTC
Source organism: Pseudorasbora parva (assembly GCF_024679245.1). Classification (NCBI taxonomy): domain Eukaryota; kingdom Metazoa; phylum Chordata; class Actinopteri; order Cypriniformes; family Gobionidae; genus Pseudorasbora; species Pseudorasbora parva. The sequence goes on from NC_090172.1 coordinate 39,942,149, forward strand.
CCCGAATGCTGATGAAGCTGGTCAGCCTCCGTACACTGAGCAGCGTCCACTCAGAGCAAGTCTTTGCTCTGCGCCTCCAAGACAAGAAACTCCCGCCTCTACTTTCTGAAATTTGGGATGTCCATGAGTGAGCCAGATCTCCACCTCCAGGACAGAATGAGCCAGTGTCAGGGAAACCTGGGTGGGCAGGGATCGTCTACAGACAGAACACAGGGTCCTTAAGGGCTGAAATGTCTCCCAGAGTCACGAGGAGCCTGGTTTTATCATTCTCTTCCATGACTTATTTTGAACCCAATGGTCAGTGAGCTGCTTCCTTTGAATGTGCTATTGATAGACTGTATGGCCAGAAGTAGCTCAGGGACCGTTCAAAACAGGTAGTGGTTATTTGACCATCATTTGAGCTTGGGGTTTCCAGATGTGTTTGGATTCAGAGACTTGCTTGCTAGAGTGAGCGGCCACAAACTATGTGGTCATGTTTTTTTGTTTTTGTTTTTTTTCAATATTTTTTTTCATGTTGTTGTTGTTAATACTTAATGTTTCCAGTACTAGAAGCTTTGAGCAAGCTTTGGCAATGGGTTCTACTCTATAATTCACAGAAGAGGTTATCTTGAAGGTTGTTCATTACAGAAATGTTTTGTGGTTCCACTCTGGCTGATTGGTTGGAAATGACTGGCGGCATTCTGCTATTTTGAATTTGCATAGATCGCACACAGCGTCTTCTGTTAGTACAGGCCTATTCACTCATTTTTATTACATGATGTTTGACATGAATTTAGTCTTGTAATTCATGTTAAAATACAGTCTTCGGTTAACACCCAAAGGTTTTTATAACAAAAATCAATCAGTGCTTTACCAGTGCAAGCCATATTAACTCAGAGCCCATGTTACACTGATCCAGCATATCACAACGTTCATAAGGAATTCTGTTTTCTGCTGGTTGGAATATTCAGAAAAGAACTAATAAGCCAAATGGCCATAATTTTATGAGGTTGAATGTGCTTATCAGTGTAGAATATGGTTGACGGGGATCGGTAAGAGTCACTGGATCAGAATCAGTGTGCTGCTAAACTCACAGCGACTACTGAGATGCATATACCTCTGAAAACATAATGCAGACCATGACTATTCTTTTCCCGTTTTATTATCATGTTTAGTTAAGGCAATCTCCAACCTACCATGTCATGCTGTAGGATTTTTATTTACTTATCAGTTCTACCTGGTGGAGGGCTGTTATTGTGTGACAGTTTATACTAAAATGTTTTACATAAATGCAAAAAATCTATCTGCATTTATGGAAAACAAAAAAACAAAGCCAAACACACACACACAGTAATACGATAATATACATCTTACGAAATCTGTGAACTAAATTGTCATAGAAAATAACGGGCCGTTAATGTTGTCTTTCATCACCTCACTGTAACCCCCCATCCCCCCCCCAAATAATAACATTGTTATATTTATTTCGATATACACCCATTCATCAATGAGGATTGTTTTTACTTATTTTACTTCCACATATTAAATAATTGAAATCTTTATATATATATATAAAGCACTTTGTAAAGTCTGCTAGGCTCTGTGACAGTACAAAAATCCAGTGTGACCATGTACAATTTACAATTGAAACTTTTATGATCGATATGGGTTGTGGTGAATCAATATATTATGTAAACTAACAAGCAAAAATTGTCAGAAAGCAAAATTTCTGTGATTGACTAAAACAGTGGGTTGTTCACATTGTTGAACCTCTATGATGTCATTGCTTATCACCTGTTTGTGCACATAGAATTGTGATGAAGGCTTAGATGAATTCTAGTCATTACTGTAATGAGCGTAATTAGCATTTTCTCCAAACTGAAATGATAAAATGATCTTCTAACAGAATGTTACTACAAAGGCAGAGTGAAATGCAAAGTTGATTGTAGTTCTAATTTATTTGTACCCCCTCAGCTCAGTGGACCTCATTACTCTGATTAACTTAGACTTCGATACAGAGTCATGGAAGGAGGACATAGAAATGCAACCTTAAGTTTTAACGCCTTAAGTCCTTGGATGTATACTGCTTTATATGTATAAATGAAAAGTAGACTAAATTTATTGTTTTGTGAGAGTATATATTTATCTGATGAAAATGCTGAAAAAAATTAGACAACTAAAAGACTATTCTTTATACAGAATTACATTTACCTGAAACGGGGAACCTCCGTATTGTTTCTGTCTTTTTATTATTCTGCTGTTTTTTAATAGATCAGGGTTGATCCTGTAAATAAATACTGAATCTGAACTTACACCATTGGTGTCAGTGATCTGTCATTAACACTTGTGTTATGGAAGTATCTCTCTGCATCCTTGTTTAAGGAATATGAACTTCCGACGGAAGCTAGTATTGTGTTTGTTTACTCAATCAAACCCACCCTTCTCTGAGCAATATGCAAATAACGAGTCACCTACGTCATTGGACATTAGTTTGAGCCAGATCGAACCCTTCTTACCATTGGAAGAACTCCACTCTGTAGCACATAACGAACGTAACCTCGTTCCAACGTGTCAATTTAAATTAAACGAATAAACACAAGGAAACCGCCAGTTTACGTTTACGTGTCTGGTGTCTGACTATAAGCGTAAACGTGAAGAAGCCATGTCCCCTCTAAATGAATGAATGGTACAGTCTAGACTCTGGCTGTATGCGGAACTAATTTGGCGGAACTCACCACAGGGAACTCACGCTCGGTTCGTACAGTAGTGATGGGAGTGATTCTTTTCCGCGAATCGGTTCTTTTGAACACATCGTTTCAATTCACCTGTTTTATTTTTATTTATTTATTATATTTTTCTTTGACAAGGGAATCTATTGGCGCATTGATTTTATTACCACAACTAAAGCATACACCATATAAGAGTCTTACAAGCTATTTAATTATGAAAGTTCTTAAATCAGTTCAAATATATATCCTCCTTTAAGAGGAGAACCTTATGAATCGGTTCAGACAAATTTGTGCACAAATCGTTGAGTGAAACAGTTCAACGGATTCATTGAAAATAACTGAATCAAACGAGCGATTCCGTCACGAATCGGACATCGCTGTCGTACAGTCAGTTTGCAAGACGAGAGAGAGAGAGAGAGAGAGAGAGAGAGAGAGAGAGAGGAGGAGGACGACGACGAGCAGCACAATCATCACCGCAAGTCTCATTGACTGAACCGCTACCGCAAGACACGGACGGGCAATCGTCGTGTCGTGCCACTGTCACATCATGTGTTCGTCATCGTATGTAGCGATGAATGTGTTTTGAGACGCTGTTTCGTCGCAGCAGGGCCAGAGATACGCCGCTAAAGCGAGTGGCAGTGGCTTTAGCTCCTGGAGGTCAGTATCTCTTATATTCCCGTTCTCACTTATAACGGGGTATATGATGGTTTTCTCTGGATCAGTGTTGCAGTGATCAGATGGATGGAGGTGGCTGCGTTATAACGGTGTAGAAATGTACGCAGCTGGTTGTGTAAGCAGCTTTGACAGCTAGCTATTTGATCCTGTTAGCTACTGCTAGCAGCTGATCATTGTTTTTTTTTTTAAAGGTATGCATGTGTATTACGCTGGATCTTTGCTCACAATATATGACCACAGACTTAAATGTCAGGAGAGCCTAAAGACAAGGCTCTCATAATTAATTGATGCCCTCATGCTCAGTGCATTTGATGAGCCTGATTCATATAAACAGCAGTTTAACAACACACCCGTTTCCAAAAAAAGAAAAGAAAAAAAGATCTGCATCCCTTCATTTGATTCTGGTAAAATCCTCTATAGATGTCTGTATTTTGTCCTCCAGATCAGAGGTCATAACATAAGGACACATGTTTCCTCCCCAGAGGGGGGTAAGGATGTAGTGCTTCCATGATGATGATGATGATGATGATTATAATGTGACAGGAAAAGCTTGGCTATATCACCTCTGTGACTAGGTAAGCCTTTTTTCTTTGGAATAGATGCGACATCAGGCCGTGTATAAGATGACTTGGGTGGTGTTGTTACTCTCTTGGGTGAAATGTGAGACAGCTCTTTGCCTTTGTCGTTTCAGCCTGTTTCCTGTCACATTTCTTTTTATTTTGTGGAAAATCAGTTCAGTTGAGCTTATAAAATCACAAATATATTATATCATGCTTATTGTAGAAGTACAGTTCCGTTTACTACTTAATACTGTGTCAATATAGTTAATCACTTTGTGTCAAAAGGCAAAGTGTCTGTTAAAAGTCAAAGAATATTTTAAAATCCATACATGATTAGATCTGGACTAAAGGCTTAATTCACAGCAATATGCTTTAATCTCTTGTATATTAAGGGGTCAAATGGGGTAAGTAGTGTAAGTGTCCGTATACATTAAATATGGAATTTGTCTCCTGCTCTCTCTAACCCTTTGAAAAATGTCCTTTTTATAATGGCAGATGAAATCTGTGTGAACAAGTGATTCTCAGTTCCGGTTGTAAGTGGAGAGCTTGTTCTGTATTTTGAATGAGGTATATGGGATGAATGTCAGAAAATATTATTTTGTCAATATTTTTCAAAAAGAGAAAAGTTCCCATATGTGTTTTATTCATTAGAAATGGGGTTTTCACTACTGTAAAGAGAAGTGCCTGTCTGATGGTTTCCCAAGCACAACGTGCAGACAAGACTATAATCAAATTTCTTGTCAATTTTTTTCATTATTTTATCGATTTGTTGTTGGAGCCCTAGATAACATGTTATTTTTGTCAGCTACCACTCGTTAGATAGCTTTGTGCCCCGCAGAGACACAGAGATTAAGTAGTGCAGTACAGTTACATTTATTTGATTGAATTATAGGCCTAACATATAGGAGGTTAACTATGTATGTGATGTACACTCACCTAAAGGATTATTAGGAACACCATACTAATACTGTGTTTGACCCTCTTTAGCCTTCTGCCTTAATTCTACGTATAGCATTGATTCAACAAGCTGCTGAAAGCATTCTTTAGAAATGTTGACCCATATTGATAGGATAGCATCTTGCAGTTGATGGAGATTTGTGGGATGCACATCCAGGGCACAAAGCTCCCGTTCCATCACATCCCAAAGATGCTCTATTGAGATCTGGTGACTGTGGGGGCCATTTTAGTACAGTGAAAATCGGCCCAAAATCAGCCCGATTATCTTTTGGTGTGTACCCAGCATAAGAGATCCCCTTGCTCAAGTTGCTGTAGATGCTGCAAAATGGTATCGCTCTTTACAATATTAGTCTATACTGCACTGACCATGATGAATTTCTGATGTTTTTATGTCCTATCTTAAACATTTCAGCTGTCACTGTGTTAGGTGTTCCTCCCTGACAGAGTTCAGTTTAAATGTACAGGATTCAGCAGATCATTTGTAGTGAGGCTCATTTTAAAGGTTTCAACACAATTGCACTGTCATTTCTCCTTCTAGGGTGTGGTTTTGCTGTATATCCTCAGAGATAAAAGATGGACATCTTTATCAGGTCTACCTAAGCAAGTTGTCGTATATTACTCAGCACTATATATTTTACTAGTCTCATAAATATTCAGTAGCAATTGTAATGCTGCAAATCTGAGACTCTTTGAGGGTGGTTTAAGTTATAGATTTATGAGAAAACCAATGGGATTACTGTATAATTTGTTTCTCTGCTATTGATTGGCTGGTCAAAAGGCTTATTTTATCTCAGGCACAGCAGTAGCTTGAGGGGTGTGCTGTGAGCATGTGTGCTGCCAACGGGTGGGATGGCTTTTGGCGATCAGCCTCTTTCTACCACATCAAGTATTCCATCGCCATGGTTTTCACAGTTTACACTGTATTTCACCACACCTGGAGTTTTTGGGAAATTGCAGTAAAATATTGCAACTCATTGCAAATTGTGCAAACTCATTAAAGGGGTGATGAATTGAGAAACCAACTTTCCCTCGAGCCTTTGAAATATAACATTTCATTGTGATATAAGAATATTCTGTAAGTTTTGGAGCTGAAAACTTCCTTGTTAGTCAAAGAAAAGTTTAATTGACACTAGGTCCAGCCAACGAGAGATCTCAGAATATGTCGACCCTTGATGTCATTGTCTGCTGAAATGCCGCCTCAACAGATAAATATGTATGCCTGCTTCTGTAGCCCTGCCCACCGACTCATGGAGCTAAACGGATCACGCTACCAAGTAATTAACATACCAAAGATAGCAAGATATATTGCACTTTGCCTTGTTGTGGAAGAACACAGTCCCTGCATAAGCTTATTTCAGATTCTAATATTAGAAAAGAATGGTTAATCTTTATTTTTAATGAAGTTCCAACTCACATGCGTAAGACATTGCATGTTTGTTCGCTTCTGTTAAGTCATTAAACTCAAGATCACGTCAATGCATGCTTCCCTCCGATGTGGCTGTCAGTCACTCTCCATTCAGCTTTCAAACTGTGTCGCGTTCGGTTACGACAGTCAACATGATGAAACTCTCTCCCAGATTATATATTGTTAATGTTATTATGCTTGATCTGTAGATAACGCTCTATGGTTTCTCATAAAATTACTTTATCTTGCTGGCGTTTATTGCTGTAAATCGTGTTACTTTTTACCAGGTGTCTGGTAGATCACAACACTGGACTAGTTATTGTATTGTTCTTCACACACAGTAACTGAAATGTTAAAATGTTTAAATAAACTTCTTAAAAGAATACTGCATAGATACACTACGCATCAATTTATCTTGTTTTGAACTTCTCAATGCAGACGGAGGCATGGAGTGTGGTGCTGTGAGCATGTGACTCCGTGTTGCTTCAAGCGCATCATCCTGCATACGGGATGCGTGTGCGTGCTTTGAGCCGCTCTATATTATAATACTTTTGCACTATGAAAGCCTTATTGATATGGAGCTAGAAATATTACAAAATGATCTGAATTTGAATTGTATAAATCAGATTGGTTCATGTCATGAGCGCTGCCTTTTGCTTGAACTGAGGGCTACAGTGATCTGTGAATGTCACGCCCATAGACTGTTAAAAAATAGGTCACGCCACATTAGAGCATTTCCCATTATTATTGTTAACAACTTCACCCCCCACCCCCGAAAGAGAACTCATCGGATCTACATTCATTCACTCATTCAAGGTAAATGTGTTAGTGGACTAAAGTAGGGAATAGTGAGGGTTTAGGGGGCGATTTTGGATTCAACCCTGGAGAACGACAGATGAAGTCAAACGCTTAAGATTTTCTTCACTAATCAGCGATTTGTAAATCACGCATGAAAAATGAGAAATCTAGCCGAAATCTATTTTTCAGTGCATTCATTTAAAATAAACAAAAAAGTATAAAAGGGCTGTTTGATCTTCTCTTTATTCCATTACAAATAGGAAATGAAATCAGATGGTGCTCCGTTCGACTTTTCTGACATCCTTTACTCTTCCCTGATGATGACCTCTGGCCTACTGTGAGATCTGAATTTCTGTGGTTTGAATTTTAGAATATTGAATTTGATTATCTGAATTTCTTCTTCATCTGAAATCTTGAATCTGTATTTTCAAAAACTGAATATTTGCAGTCTATTAATTCAGAACAAAATATCTGCTGTTTGAAAATACATGTCTATACAATTTCAACATAAAAACATTTCAGATGTGTTTAATTTCAAATGTTCTATATTCAACATTTAAAAATTCAAATTCAGAACTATGTAAAATGCAAAATAATATTCAATTTGGTTAGATTACACTTGTCAATAATTCAGATTTATACAATTCAAATTCTGATCATTTTGTCATATTTCTAGCTCCATATATTAATAGCCTTTCTTGTTCTGCCCTATCTTTATGTTGCTGCCTCATTAACAAGATGCACTATACATTTAAAATTTCTATAAAAATATTTACTTGTTTTTCATGAATATATTTTGTGTAACATTTTACCAGATTTACAGTTAAAACTAATCACTTTTGTGGTTTCCTTTATTTTTCCCCACTAAATGTTTAGATTGTATACAATTATTGTGCACTCGTGGTTTTGTAACTTTTGCTGCTGAATTATCTTCTACTCTAATTTTGAAAAAATAGTTTTAGTTTTTTGTTATTCAGGTTTGTGCGTCTGTCACAGCATGTTTAAATTGAATCAAGCCCGACAGGCATATTTTTGAACAATTTTGGAAGATGTAGTAGGTCACTCTTTTATTCTGCTTCAGCTAAAGCTTCTACAAAAGCTTGTGGTTATAAGTAGGTTTATTGTGCATTCTCAATGTGGCCTTGTTATACAGTGCATGCATACATACATACATACATACATACATAACAAGGCTTTATATATATATATATATATATATATATATATATATATATATATATATATATATATATATATATATATATATATATATATATATATATATTGCTGCTCTCTCTGGCTCAGCGGCAACACAGATTTAAATGTGCAGGAAAATCGTGGTCATTTAGGAATGAGAACGCGTGGGTGTTTAAATCGGAATTGTGACCTTTTAACAATTAATCGTGCAGCTCTAGTGTGTTTAAACTGTGGACCATATTAGCCTTTTGTGTACCTTTTGTTGTGTTGTAGCCAGTAAGTTAACTATTGACCATCAGATCAAACTTTTGTCAGTGCTAATCTGTTTTAAGTGGCTTCTTAACGATTAAGATCATATGTTTGATTGAAATCTTTGCAATTTTATTAAAAATAAAAAATGCAAAAAATATACAATAGTATTCACAGCCTTTGCTTAATACTTTGTTGAAGCACATTTGGCACCAATTGCAGCTTTAAGTCATTTAAAAAATGATGCTACAAGTTTGACACACCTTTTTCTCCCAGTTCCTGCTGCTGAAAAACATCCCCACATCATGATGCTGCCACCACCATGCTTAACTGTAGAGATGATATTGGCCAGGTGATAAGTGGTACTGGGTTTCCTCAAGACATGACGCTTGCCATTCAGGCCAAAGAGTTCAATCTTTGTTTTATTAGACCAGAGAATTTAATTTCTCGTGGTGTGAGAGTCCTATAGGTGCCTTTTGGCAAACTCCAGGCAGCCTTTCACTGATGAGTGGCTTCCGTCTGGCCACTGTACCATACAGGCCTGATTGGTGGAGAACTGAAGAGATGGGTGTTCTTCTGGAAGTTTCTCCTCTCTCCACAGAGAAATGCTGGAGTTCTGTCAGAGGTGTCTGTCCCACGATTGCTCAGTTTGGCCAGGCTGCAAGTTCCAAGCTTCTTCCATTTACGGATGAAGGAGACTACTGTGCTCATTGGGACCTTCAATGCTGTAGAAATTTTTCTGTGACCTTCCCCAGATCTGTGCCTCGATAGAGTCCTGTCTCTGAGGTCTACAGACAATTCCTTGGACTTTATAGCTGGGTTTGTGCTCTTGACATGCACTATTAATTGTGGGACCTTATATAGAAAGGTGTGTGGCTTTTTCAAATCCAGTCAACTGAATTTTCCACAGGTGGACTCCAATCAAGTTGTAGAAACATCTCAAGGATGATCACTGGAAACAGGATGCACCTGCGCTCAATTTTTCAGTGTCATGGCAAAGGCTGTCAATACTTCTGTACATGATATTATTATTATTTTTTTAGTACATTTGCAAAGATTTCAAACAAACTTCTTTTACATTGTCATTATGAGGTATATATTGTTTGTGGAACTGAGGAGAAATTTGGAATAATGCTGCTATAACATAACAAAACTTGGAAAAAGTGAAACGCTGTGAATACTTGCATTCATGGAAGCACTGTACTTCGAGAAAAAAAAAGGCATTGTAAACCAGTTGTGAAATGTGGGGGTACAAAACCTTAAGAGCCTTGAGAATTTTGAAAAAGCCTTAGGGTAATGCTTACTCATACGAAGCCCTGTGATATAACCTGCAGACTGTGGGTTGTTGAGACGTGGAAGCATTTGTTCTTAGAAAAGAACGTCCTCACAGATCAAAGTAAAATGTCATGTTTAGATTTAGATTTTTTAGAGTTTCATAGAGTGTACTCACTGTTTAATAAAACACATCAAAGGGAAGATCACTTACTGGTTATTTTTTGTAATTTGGTTTTCTAGTTTGTCACAATACTGATGTAAAAGTCAAATTAATAACACTTACTGATAACACAAAACAGAAATATTCAATATCTGGACTGTCATGAAGAAAGAGAGTACAAGTCTGTTTAAGTTTACCGATCTTATCTTTACTAGAGCTAAATGTTCCCAAACATGTGCTTCAAGATTTTAAAGCCAATAAGAGACAGACTACTTCTCCACCTAGAAGACAAATACTTTTCCATTTAAACACACAGTATAATGAAAGCTTGAAGAGCAATAGATGTCTCAGAATGAAGCTGGTTACACGGTTTGTGATCTGTAGAGAAAGTAAGTGATTTTTTTTTCCGTCTGTTATTTAATTAAAGTTAAGCACACAGACAGCAGTATGTATATTATTATATTGCTGCCACTTTAAGACCTAATGCAGAGATCAATGTATTGACACATGCAGTAATGAAAGTGTATCATAGCGTTTACTTTTATATTATTAGTAACAGAAAGGCAAATACAATTATAGTTTCTCATTTACATTCAGCAAATGTGCATTTATATCCTTTAAACAAGTCTTTAAATAACTAATAAACATTTAATTTTACAAACATTGTAGGCTTAGTTGAATTCAGCTGTCAGATAGTGTACTGTACTGTACTGAAGTGTGCATTTCTATACCCTTTATATCAAACTATGCTGTACTATTCAATTGTCCGCTTTTTCATATTCATGTCATGTTCATTGTGTGTGTTGTGTGTAAAATTAGTGTTACCTTGTCTTTTTTAAAAATTCTCAGTGCGCACAAACTTAATTACTACTGAGTGTCCTTTTGGTTATAGTGTTTATACCAGTGTATTCTTTCTTTCTTTTTTCAAACAGTTTCTTTATTTGTAAAATGCTGTAATATGAAAAAGAAGTTACAATCTAAAGTAGTCTGTTTAATTTTGAGATTTATTTTTTAATACATTTTCAAATTATTTATATAAATATTAATACAATATTGGCCATTGGCCACCTTACCCTTTAAAGGGTTAGTTCACCCAAAAATGAAAATTATTTCATTAATTAGTCACCCTCATGTCTTTGGACACCTGTAAGACTTTCGTTCATCTTTGGAACACAAATGAAGATATTTTTGTTGAAAGCTGATGGCCGAGAAAGGCTTCAGAAAGGCCTCCATTGACATTCAGTATATTTCCACTTACAAGACCCATATAAAGGCACTAAAAACATCGATACAAAGTCAATCTCACTACAGGGGCTGTACAATAATTTTACAATGCGACGAAAATAGTTATTGTGCACACAAAAATAACGACTTTATCCACCAAGTTATTGACGTGAACTCGATGCATGTGCGAGAATATGACGCAGATCCACCATTCAAATACATGACCTGGAAGACGAGGGGCACCGCTATCACGTGAGTTCATGTCAGAGACCTACACGGAAGACAATAACTTGGCGGATATACTTGGCGAAGTCATTATTTTGATTTTTTGACATGCGCACAAAAACTATTCTCATCGCTTCATCAAATTATTGTACAGCCCCTGTAGTGAGATGGAGTTTGTATCGATGTTTTTAGTGCCTTTATGGGTCTTGTGAGTAGAAATATACTGAATGTCAATGAAGGCCTTTTTGAAGCCTTTCTCAGCCATCAGCTTTCAACAAAAACATCTTCATTTGTGTTCTGAAGATGAACGAAGGTCTTACGGTTGTCCAACGACATGAGGGTGAGTAATTAATTAAATAATTTTCATTTTTGGGGGAACTAACCCTTTAAGATATCGACAACGGCCAAAAAAATGGTCGCCCACTAGTTAATGACTACTTTGACAACTGATTGTTTAATGCAATACTGTTTTAAATTGTGCAGATAGATAAGTCCATAGGCTTGTTCCAGTCTGCATATTCTCAATAGTAGGCTACATCTTAAATATTGGGAAGATTCTGATTCAGATCGTGGATCTTGATTGTTATAATATCGTGAATGTTATTAGATCGTGATATAAAATGTTAGGAAATCACTGACCCCTAAACTGACTGTTCTTACACGAATATTCACAAAGATGGCGTTTGTTTTGACATATTTGTGTGTAATGTGCCCACCTTTAGTTGCAGTGCTAGATGGATGCAGAAAGATGTGTCGTGACAACGAATGAAACAAAAAAGTACATTTCAAACGTAGTCGTATTGTCGTATTGTTAGTCAGCGTAGAGACGTGCAAGTTATATTTTGTGTTTGTTGAGTTAGTTCCTTACCTAATGCATAATTTTCCTTGGTATATATTAAGATAATGATGTACCCTTGTACAGATTTTTTTTTTTTTTTTTTGGCAAGACACACTGGTTCTAAAGCTCTAAAAAACACAGAAGCAGCATACAGCCTCAGGCTTCAGATAAAGCTTTTAAAAGGCATGTGTCCCTTTAAAAATAGTGTCTCGCTTACTAATCCAAGAGGAAAAACATGTTCAGTGTTTGACGTCCTCTCGAGGCGCACATTTATTTAATTCATAATGAGCAAGTGTGATTCTTTTCAGACCTTTCTGGTTGTTCAGCTATGGTTCACTCTAATGTAAATCAGGATCTTAGCATCTGTTTAGTTTAGCAACAGATTAGTTGAGTTCTAGTTATTTAAGACAATTTTATGCACTGACTTTCTGAAATGCATGAAAAAGCCCTTAACTTCAGTCAGATCCATTACAGACGATGAAAGGTTTTCTCTGAGTGCTTTACTGAACTAAATGCAATAGCTGATGTATGATTAGCTAAGGCATTTGTTTGTTCATTTATCTGGATGGAAAGAAGCAATTAGCCTTGCTCATTTTCGTTTTGCTCATGCTCATTATGTTGGCCAAAGGCTGTTCATTGTCATTCTATGTGTATGATGATTGGGACAGTGTATTGTCTGTTTAAAATAGCCGTCACAGCTGTGCTCATGAAAAGAGGCAGTATTGGTTTCCACGGCGACCGTGTGGAATCTCATTACCCGAGGCTGATTGTAGAGCCATGAGGCAGGCATGCTATGATTGACAGAGTACGAGATCATGTCACGTTTCCAATAAACTCATGCACATTGCACATATATGTTCTCTGGAGATGATGAGGTCTGGGATTTGGTTTACACTACCTAATTAACCAGGTAGTTAGTAAAATTGAGGGCACATTGAGTGCGTCATTACTTTACAGCTGCGCATTATTGCCTTTAAATTAAATATTTTATATGAGATGCTTCAGGAAAATGTGTTTCTGTTGTGTGTATGCCACATTGAGAATTTTTTTTTTTTTTAAATTAAAGGTGCCCTAGAATGATTTGAAACAATAAGTTAAATTGTTCTCTAATATCTAAATAGAGGGTATGTGGCCTATTTAAGGTCAAAATTTGTCCAGATACAGTTTTACAGGTCCATTTACAACCCTTGAAATTGTCCTTAGGATGTAATGCTCTGTTTTTGATTTTTGGAAAGGTCATTAATATTAATGCAGAGTTCTGCTCTGATTGGCTGTTTCACTGCACGGCTCAATGACAGCTAACACATCTATACCATCCATCATGACAATGATTTTACAATGATAGCCATATGATAGCCAAGTATGGTCATATACTAGACTTGGTTTGTGCTACAGGTGTGTCTATTGACCAGCTGGGGTGTACTGATGTATCATGTATAAGTGATCACAAACTTATTACTTTTAATGTTTTACCACCTTCGCCACAGAAAACCAATGAGCATGTAATCTGTTTTAGGAAAATTAGAGATATTGACCTAAACACTTTTATACATACTATTGGTGAATTACCAGTTGTGACCTCCATTGACCAATATAATGAGGTCTTCTCATCTATCCTGGATGAGTTTGCTCCTGTAAAGAAATGTGTTGTATCTTTTAAGAGGTCTTCTCCCTGGTATACACCTGAGTTACGTGAGCTTAAGGCTGTTGGGAGGAAATTGGAGCGACAATATAGGAAATCTAACCTTACAGTTCACAAACTCATGTATGAACAGCATCAGATCGAGTACCATGATTCTCTAAAAATTGCAAAAATGGAGTATTATTCTACAATCATTAATAGTGGTGTTTCAAATCCATGAGTATTGTTTAATACAATTAATAATTTAACCCAACCAATCACTAGGGATAAGGCCATCCTTAAAAATATTTTGGTTTGCAGTAACAGTAAATTTTTTTTTAAAAAGGGTCGGTAGGTAGGTCAAATTTTTTTTTTTCACATTTTAATGTAAAAAAAAAAGTTAATTTTTGGTGATGGGGATTACGTAGGTATGAATTTAAACTGACTGGGTCTTCAAGCCGTGCCTTCGGGCGCATAGGCTAATTGCAGGCTATATAGACCACAAACAAATTGAAATATTTGTCAAAAACATGTTTATTGCATAAATTTTAGGTGCATTCATTAAGAAAATGTTCCAACCACCGCTAGCTGTCATTTTCTCATAGCTGTCAACCCTCCCTTTTTTCCGGGTTTCTCAAGTAATTTAGCTCTTTTCCCGCTATCTTCCCGTTTTAGTATTTTCCAGTGATATGTATTGTATATGATATGTATATGTATTCGTATTTTTACGCTCGATTGTGTTAACTCAGAACACGCAACTATCTGTGTCTCTGAAGTGGCTTGCACTTGTTGCTAAACCAACGCATATGGTGATATAGACTAGTGTATTTGAATATTAAAAAGTTTTTTTTTTTTTTATGAATTCAATTAATTAAGCAGCTATAACCTTCTCTTTACTGGTAAATATTACAGTAAACAAACATCACAGACAATGGCAGAGCATTTTTTTCAGACGTTATTTTATTTTTGTTATATTATGTATTGTCTCTGTTTTTTTGAAGAGACACTGCCCCTCTTTCCTACTTCTTGACAGCCTACATTTAGAATAATAGCTTTGATTAACAATAATGATGAAAAAGGTTTAAAAATCGCGATTGTTTGGATTGTTTTTCCTGCCGTCGAGCCATAGCCATTCACTAAATCAGTGTTTCCCAACCTTTTTTCAGTCAAAGATCAATCCTTTTTAAAATTACAAAAGCTATTCAATCAAGAGTAGTGAGTGATGTCCTTATCTTTTGTTTGACAGACAGCAGTAAAGGCTACTGCCCCTTTAAGACCTAATACAGGGATATGCTCGTCTTTCAGGTAATACAGGGATATGCTCGTCTTTCTCGACTGTATACAGTTCACTTAAGGCATCAGACAATGTCTGCTTGGATACTCATAAAGATCGACATGTTGACATACTTTTTGTGTGAGTTTGTCCGATGAAGCGCAAGACTTGAAGAACTCAATATTTGCGCGCTGTGAGACGTGCGCGCGCTTTTGTACCAGCGCAGAGAGACAGCTTCTCACACTGCAGAGTTCTCATTCGCGTAGGGCTGGGAATCGATTCCAAAAAGAATCGATTCCTCGATTCCAAGGCGTTGGGAATCGAGAGTCGATTCCAACGTTTGGAATCGATTCCATCGCGGGGAATCGACTCCTCTTTATTTACTTGTCTCTAATGATTGGAAGTCTATTTATTTTTTGCAAACGGTTCTTTTGAACAGTTAGTTTCAAATTACGAGTTAAAAATGAAGCAATTCAGCTGTTTTTTTGCGTCATTGTGTGATGACGTCACTAGAACGTAATTCTAACGACTTATTTTTATGGTATGAAACGTTCAAATCAAGCCGTATGTGAACGCATATCGCTGATTATTACTATACCTTTCATTCACTTAGTTTAATAGTGTTTATTGTCATTGTTTCCTTCTGTGATCCTGCATCGTGGACAAGTTTGCTACATTTTGCACACATAAACTCCATAATTTTAAATTGTGAAATGGTTCTGTTGTCCACAACGGTAGGTTTTGAGCGCTGCTTACAGATGCAGATGTGAGGGTCTTATTTCAATTTTCTATTTTCTTTTATTTTCATTAATCCATTGATAACTGAAAGAAAATGCGCCTAGAGTACTTAATGACCGAGTCTATGTTGCTATAGTAATGAACGCAACTTGCTTGCGCATCTGATTGACAAATAAACTGCACTCTTATATTATTGATTTTGTTAATATTGTGGTTATTTTACCTCGTACATTCTGTGCAAGCACTTATTTGAATGTAGTCATTTAACTTAACTGTGCACATGCATTTTAGACATGTCATGTAGTTTTAAACATGCAATAAATGCACAACCATGAATAATGTGCTATCCTTTTGATTTATTAGGCTAAATCACATTTACTTCTGGGCTATATGGGCCATTTCAGGAGAATCCATCATTTAAAATTCATCAGAGTTATGGAAATGTATCATCATTTTACAAATAAAGTTTCAGAGAAGGATACTTTCTACATCCTTGTATCTGCGGTCACTCCGGAACTAGGTTCCTCCATCGATTTTGTTAAAAAAAGAAGAATCGAAAAGGAATCGAAAACAACAGTGCGGAATCGATTCTTGGAATCGACTCCGTCGATTCCGGAAACAGGAATTGGAATCGGAATCGATTCCAAAAATTTCGGAATCGACCAGCCCTACATTCGCGTCTTCTGGCGAATATACTGAGTGATGACGGTGAAATGACTGGTCATACGGCAGCACTTGCATGCATTGAACACACTTTACAAAGATAGACCGTTTTGCCCACGTTTTTCTTTTATTATCGCTGTTGTAGTGTAGCCTGTCTCTGAGGAGCCAGCACGTGTATCCATCGAAAGAACTTTACATAAAGTATTAATTTTCAAGTTACAACCAGTGCCGCCGCTCCCAACACGCGCTGCGGTCGAGCAAAACACACGCTACCCATAGCAACGCGTTATGACAACGATATTTCAGACTGACAGAGACAAGATAAACGGCTGTTCCGCCATTTGTTACTGTTTTGTACACGTTGTTATATTAATTATAATTCAAATTCTGTTTTAACTGGCCACAATATAGTAATGATGAATGTTGAGAGGGGCACTTTTGATTAATTTTCAAAAAGGGCAAGGGTTCAAACCCCCAAAGCCCTCCCTTCTGCAGTGCACTTGCCTGGTGTGTGTAACGTGTCCATGGTCCTGACTCCTGTCACACAATGCGGCGAAATCTCCGACAGGGCTTTAACAGTCTAACGTTACAGTGAATGAGTATGAGCCGAAACGAACGCACGTGCAGGCCATAGCATTACATCCGTTAACCTTAGTGTAAACATAGATGACGTCACGGGTTTTTCTATAAAATAAAGAACGTTGCCTTCGTATGTAGACTAGGGCTGGTCGATTCCGAAATTTTTGGAATCGATTCCAAACGTTGGAATCGACTCTCGATTCCCAACGCCTTGGAATCGAGGAATCGATTCTTTTTGGAATCGATTCCCAGCCCTAATGTAGACCCAGGCAATTTATATATTTATAATACTTACTAAAATATAGTCATATTATTTTATTACTTTTGTATTAGATGTTTGAAGAGTAAAAAAAGAAATTGGTCGGTCTTAATGCAAATTTACAACCGGCAAGTCGGTCGGACTAAAAGGGAAAAAAAAAATTTTTTTGAGTCGGCCCTAAATTGACAGGGTCGGTCGGGTTACGGCAAACAAGAATATTTTTAAGGATGGCCTAATTATCTCACCATAGAGCAATGCAATGATTTTTTTAAATATTTCTCATGTAAAATTGAGAATATTTATTATACTATTGCATCTGTCTCCATTTCATCTGAGCCAGTAGACCTGCATCCTTTTATATCCCCTCCTCTGTTTTCAAGTTTTACTGCTGTTAGTTCTGATTTTATTTCCAAACTGGTTTCAGCAATGAATTTTTCCTGTTCTATACGTGATCCACTTCCAACTAGTGTTTTGAAGAAGTGTCTGCCAATTATTATTCCTCATGTTAAAGTGATTGTTAACACTTCACTTATTTCAAGGATTGTTCCCCCAGCACTTAAAGTAGCAGCAGTCAAACCAGTTCTTAAAACAACTGGGAATGGTGCTGCTGACATGTCCAATTATAGACCGATCTCAAACTTGCCATTTGTTGCTAAGGTTCTTGAGCGGGTGGTAGCTGGTCAGCTAAAAAATCATCTCTCTGTGAGCAGACTGTTAGAACCGTTTCAATCAGGGTTTAGATCTGGACACAGTGTGGAGACGGCTCTTTTGAGGGTATTGAATGATCTTCTTGTTGCAGCAGATTCTGGGGCTTGTGGCATTTTGGTCCTGTTAGATCTCAGTGCTGCATTCGATACCATCTGTCACACTATATTGTTGGACAGGTTACATAAGTGGATTGGTCTCTCTGGTATGGCTTTACAGTGGTTTGAATCATATCTGTCAGAACGCACTCAGTTTGTTTATTCTGGTAAAAACAGATCTCAGACTGTTCCTTTGCGGCAGGGCGTCCCTCAGGGGTCGGTGCTGGGTCCTACTCTATTTAGCATTTATATGTTGCCTCTGGGGCAGATTATTCAAAAGTATGGACTGGGGTATCATTGTTATGCAGATGATACCCAGATTTACATTAGTACTCAACCTGATGTTACATCAACACTTTCGATTTTATCTGATTGTTTACTGGAAATACAGGCCTGGATGAAACAGAACTTCCTACAGTTAAACTGTTCAAAAACTGAAGTTCTCTTGATTGGCTCCTCAACTGCTGTAAATAGATGTAATAATTTTAAACTTACAGTAGACGAGTGCCAGATTCTCCCTTCTGCGCAGGTGCGTAATTTGGGTGTGATTTTTTGATGCACAGCTGACTTTTAACACTCATTTTAAAAATGTTACTAAAGTAGCTTTTTATCATCTTCAGAATATTGCACGTCTAAGACCATTTCTCTCTATGCCTGATGCAGAAAGGCTTATTCATGCCTTTATAACATCTAGGCTTGATTATTGTAATTCTCTTTTTGTAGGGCTACCTGAAAACATTATTAAGAGGCTGCAATATGTGCAAAATTCAGCTACTCGTGTTTTAACGCACACACCATCCCGCAGTCATATCACTCCTGTGCTTTCTCAATTACACTGGCTTCCGGTTCGGTCACGTATTGATTTTAAAGTTCTTACCTTAACTTATAAAGCTGTCCATGGGCTGGCCCCGGATTACATTTGTAATTTAGTTACAGTTTCCATGCCATCTAGGTCTCTCCGCTCTGCTGGTTCTCTCACTCTGTACCAACCTCGTTGTAAACTTAAAACTATGGGTGGGAGGTCTTTTTCTTGTATTGGTCCCAGGTTGTGGAATTCTCTGCCTTTTCCTATCAGGAATGCTCCATCTTTTGATTGTTTTAAGAGTTTACTCAAAACGTATATTTTTAGTGAAGCTTTTAAGTAATAATTTTACCATAATTACCAATTTTTTGTATCACTGTGATTGTTCATTATGGAGTAGTGTTTATGTATTGTTGTAGCGCTTTGAGTGTAAGAAAGGCGCAATACAAATAAAATGTATTATTATTATTATTATTATAGCTTCTCAACTTTAAATCACAGACTGGGTAGTGCCTAAATATGTTGTTTGTACAGTAACGTTACAGTTTGACAGTAGAGTACTGATTTAAAAGTCAGTTTATTTAGCCAAACAAAGTAATGTAGAAGCCACTCAAAATAATTTGTGTCATGTTTACTACTCACCCGCTGAAAAATAATCATACTTCAGTTCTCAAAAATTTATATTTATTTAACAAATTGACTAAAAGCCTTGTCAAATGACTATCGTTTCAACTTAGATGGGGAAGAAGGCGACGTTAGCTACAAGGATCGACTGAGCGATCTGTAAGCAACTAAACAGTAGTAGTAAACGTAATTAGTGTCTGAGTTAAGTTTTAATGATGAAATATAGGCTAATTTAGATTTCAGTCCGTCAAAAGGGATCGACATACGTATCTACTGCTGTATTTTATGACAACACTGGCAGAAAATATAAACCTTTGTCATTTGACAAACTGTTATGTGAGCTACTTGAAGTTTCCAATTGTTATTTTAGTAACATCTTGCGTTGGATCTAGGCAACACAGGGGATATTATCGTAATGTTATCTTACTAAGAAACTTTCAATTTAATCAGAAATGGGTTCGATCGTCAATAAGTGGATAAAATCACTACTTACTGCTTGCAGGAATACGGTTGAAATCGGCCCTTTCTTCAGTTTTAGACGCTGAGCGAATCCTGCTATATTGCCCCAGGTTAGAAAAACTTCTGTGGTGAAATGGGTCGAGCAAACAAACAACTTTGAATTAAATTGTTGCGGTAGCAGATTGTAAATAAACATCAACCATGACTGTTGACATTGTTTGTCTGTGGGAAGGCTATGAAAAATCCTGCACAGCCTGGAACATGACGTGTGATGATCTGCCGTTTTCGCTATTCGTTGCGTGACGCTTGTTTATCTGCTGAACCCCGCCGACTACGCACTGCGCAGTTCCGCCTTAAAATGAACATGGGCTGACATGCAAATGTTGGGGGCGTACATATTAAGGATCTCAGCGATTGTGTCACAGTTGGCGTTATGTGGGAAAATAGCCTGTTTTTCCGTGGTGTTTTTCACAAACAAGATTTACATATGAAGGAGGAGACAATGATGTTTGAGACTCATCACTGTATGTGATGTCCATGTACTGAACTCTTGTTATTTAACAATGGCAAGGTTAATTCAAATCTTCATTCTAGGGCACCTTTAAAAAAATAACCTCAAAGGTATGTATTATAATGTAGCTAATTAATAATAAAAAAAAAAAAAAAAAATTCTGAGCTTGTTTCAACACGTCATATCAACTTATCTTACACAAATTTTGCTAATAGCTAAATGCTAAACTCTTATTTGTGAAATTAACCTACATTTGATACAATAATTTATGAAAGTTTGTTGAGGAAATAAATGTAAATAACAGCATTGTTGTGTAAAGCTATTGTTTGTTAATCCTATTTTTGAAAAGTACTGTAAATTTCTACTAATAAGTGAATATATATACAGGTCTCTTCTATTTATTTCTACGCTATTCTATTTCTATTCCAAATTTAAATCTGGAATGGCTCAACTAAAGTCACATCTTTTTCTGAATCTCGCTCTCTCTCTCTCTCTCTCTCTCTCTCTCTCTCTCTCTCTCTCTCTCTCTCTCTCTCTCTCTCTCTCTCTCTCTCTCTCTCTCTCTCTCTCTCTCTCTCTCTCTCTCTCTCTCTCTCTCCTCTCTCTCTCTTCTCTCTCTCTCTCTCTCTCTCTCTCTCTCTCTCTATATATATACATATCAGTATATAAACTATATTCTATAGTTAAAACTAGTTTATAGACTGATTGTTGACCATGTTTACACTTTAAAATTGCAGAAATGTCTCTTAATGAGAAAAAAAAAAAAAATTGTAGGTGTGGTTCGATGCAGTTTACAGTGAAGTGGATGCCATTGGCTTTTAAAATTTAGCTAGGATTGTAATTTGATTGGATTAGTAGAATTTTAGTTATGATGATCTGCAAAAAATATTCCATACATTTCTGAGGAGTAAAACATGTAATTTTGCCTTTGTAAGTGTAGCTTAGTAAGAGTAAATATTCTGTTTTAGTATTCCTCTTGTAAAGTACACGTGACCCTTAATAAATGAAGAATATTTACTTTACACCCCTGCTCTACTTTAAATGTCTGTTTTTAGGCATCCCATAGCTCCTAGAAACCTCTGCTGCAAGTGCAAGTTATTCATGTTGGGTCATTTCTTAAAGCTGTGATTTAAGAAAAGAACAACACAGAGGTCCTGGTGTCAGATGAGCCGGGTGATGCTTAGAGGAAGAAACAGAGGCTTTATTGATGTGTTAGTCACAAACCATCTATCTTCTCTCCTCCCTTCCACCACCTCTTCCTCTCATAGCTGTTGAGTGATGGAGGAAGAGCAGAAAGTGTCACTTCAGCAGAAAGAAGAGGCTACTAATCACAGTGTGAACCCATCGGCTCCTCTCACACCAGAGATTAATACATCCTATTGGAAAAGGCCAAACTTGCTGACTGGACTAGTCATTCAAAAGCAGTTTGAGTCAAGGTTCAAGATAAATTTATTTCTGTTCTATCTAGAGTTAAAATGTGCCAGGCTTTCAGAGGACATGGCTAAGTGTAATATGTTTTGAGGGAGGATGTATTTTCCTTCATGTTTCAGGGTAAAGACAATCAAGTAAGGGATGAAACGGTATGGAAATTTAACATCACAGTTATAGTGACCTAACCCTAACCCTTCAATTAGAACAATAGATGGGTGATTCTCACGAAACCATTAAAACACCATGACACTAATGATTTAATGATTAAACTCAAAATATATATAGCTATGGTGCACAAATCTTGATAAATGAACGTGGAGCTCTACTATACAGAAAGTGCCTGCTCAGTGTTAACCCTGATGAGATGCTGCTGAATGCAGAAGCCCCTGTTTCGTGAGCTGTATGCAGTTACATAATATTGCATAACACCATTCCGATGAAGGATTCTTTAGTTTTATTTATAGGGCACCTGTTTTTTTTTTATTTTACCTTACCTTTAGTGTGTTATATAGCTTTTTGTCAGTGGTGTAATTTTGTTGTAACTTTGTGTGTGTATGTATATGTGTGGGTGGGTGGGTGGGTGGGGGGGGGGGTGATTTCTATATTAGATTGTACAATAACTATTGTAGAAAAAAATAACATTATGATCTTATATCTACTATTATACAAAAGAATATGATACTATAATCAAATATTATATATCAATAACACCATATATTGTTAGTCCAGAGAATCTGGATGTTAGAGAATAAATGCATAGATCCGCAATTAGCATTCGGATTCCCTACTGGTCTGGTGGTGGAACTTTTGTTAAACTTTGTCAGAGGTTCCGGGTACTATTTCATCATTGTGTACTAGACTAGTAGAACAATATATAGATATTGATAGACGAGCTGGGAGATGTCTGCGCATTTTTGTTTTGTGATTTTAGAAAAGTCTCTGCAACGGCATTTAGTGATTAAATTAAAGACTGTACGGGTCAAAAGAGAGCGTTCCACTGTCACCATGATAACATTGGCAACAAACTCTCAGCATGATTTATATAACAACACATTCCAGCGTCAGATTGCCACTTGCTAATGTGCTCCAAAACAATGACAAAATTTGTATTTAGAATACGAACACTTCTTTTCTTTTGTATACGAACACTCTCTGCGTTTAAAAACACAGACTAGCTCTTCTGGCACTGCAGGGCTGTATTATTGAAAAAACAAGTCGCACGACTTGTAACTTGTACGTAACTACGTACACGTTGCGGCATTAGTTTCGGCTTTTGTTCACACAGCGCTCGTCCCGGGTCGAATACCGCAATATTACTAGGTCCCCGACCCGGGTCGAATTCGGTAATCAATCCCGGGACGTGGTTGTTTTCACACAGAAGACGTGCAGTGTGAAAGGGGCTCATGTAACACATTGAGTTGAGTAAAGAGTCTTGCAATGCCGTACCTTGTATGGAGTTCCAATACCGACGCTGTAGTCACAATAGATAGAATACTGTTAAAGCTGCTCATGAAGCCTCGGGGGCTGAAACATGGTTATGGTAATGGGTTTTACATGTCCAAAATGCATTCTAAGCTGTTGACCAATTACAATAGACTGGGCTGGCTGACCAATCAGAGGACACTGGGCATTTTGGAAAGGCGGACTAAACTAAAATGCGAGTTTCAGGCAGAGGGTGAAAAGACGTGCTGCAAAAATAATGTGTGTTTTATTTAAAAAAAAATGAATTAAAAATATATTTCTGTATAAATCTATATTTCTATATAAATATATTCTAGCATACCCAAAAAATACAATTCTGAACTTGTAAATAACGCGTATAATTCATATATAGACCCTTGTCTTTTATTAGGAGCTGTTATATCAAGAAAGTACCTCAGACCATGAAGCTTCTGAAGCAAAGGTGATACAATTGTTTGTCAGATGCTGGGTGCAGGTATCTGTCTCTGTGTGAGACGTGATGGAGAACACTCTGCAGTGCAGATCATCCAGAACTTCAGATAAGCACTGACCCACTTTTAAGTCAATACAGGAAAAAAGCACAGACACTGCGGTAAGACAGAAGAATCTGCTTCTGAAACGGCGTCTGGCTCTCATTGTATAATTATTGTTCTGTTTACGACCTTTCACAAGAGTGTCTTAATGTTTGCTTTAGTTAACAAAGTACAATGAACCAGAAACATGTCCTGCTTGAGTAAAGTGCATGTTGATAGGCAATACAGCTATTATTGTTTTTTCGCAGATTTCGTGAATAACATTGATGTTAGTTGAAATAATATCATCCAAACCTTTTTTGGATGAAATCTGAGCTTGCTTTCATTTGTATTTACATTTGAGGCATGTATGGGCTCTTACACATAATGAACACAAATGGCAAATCCATGCGGTGAGGACACAGCTGGGCTCCAGTCCCTTCAGCTTATCAGAATGTGTGTTTGTGTGTGTGTATTTACATTTGCTGCTGAACCTCCTGTCAAGATGTGTCAAGACTGCAGAAGCTTGGCTTGTACTGTGTGCTTTCTTTTGACTGTATAGTTTGATGTCAGAAATATTTGAATGGTACTGCCAGTCACAAAATAGTTTTGGAATAAAAATGATATTTTGAGGTAGTGATGCACCACAATTGACTGAATTCCCTGAAACTGATGTTTAAATAGCTCTTATCTAGCAAAACAGTGAGTATGTTGTTTATACAACAGATACAGTATCAGCAGTGGACGCACTTCAACCATTACCAAAGTTATTAATAGTATTAATATATTAAATTATACTCTGATGAAATGGAAGGAACGAGGAAGCTTGTTTCCAAAGAACTTTACCTCCTATTTGGTTTTGTTAACTTTTTTAAAGTATTGTCTGTTGGGGCATGCTTTACATTTTTAAAGGTTTTGTAAGTGATGTAGCCTTTCTTGAACTTCTGAAAGACTGAACTATTGTATTAGACACCCTCTCTCCTTACGAAACGCCACACTTTAATGATACCATTATAACAGTAAGCAAGGAAATCAAATAAACAACTCAAAATGGTATATGAAGCAAAAAATGCTGCTTAACACGAATTATCCACTGTTAAATTAATTATTTCCATAAATGGTCAGTTCAATGTGCAAAATGATTCATTGACACCTAGAAATCAGTTTAGAGTCTACAAAGAATCCAACTGCATCTTGTTTTTTATTTATTTATTATTATTTTATTTTTTACAGTTTATAAAGCTTAGGGCTGTATAGAGTGATTTTCCTGTGATATTTCAGGACATATTTTTAGTGATACTGTCAGGAAATGGGGACCTTTTCTAAAATCATTGAATGCACCTTTAAACATTGCAGTAGTGCAGAAGGCTTAGTGTCACTGCAGATCAGTGGTTCTTTGATGGATAACTTCTATAATGTTTGCTGTTACTCTTCTCCAGATCCCATTTCTGCACACCACAGACCGCAATGATTGGGCACTCCCTGCCTCGATCATCCAACTTCTAATTCTGCTGCACCTGATTGAACCACTTTCTGCCTGAGAGCTGATCGTTGCTACAGTTGCCATGACTTCGAAACACTCCTGATACAGAGATGGAGAAAAAGAAACCATGCCCCCGCCTCCTGGACTACCTGGTGGTAGTTGGAGCCAGGTAAGGAAGATTTTTCAGGAGTGTCTGGGTGTGTTTGTGTGTGCTTTTCTATAGGTACTTAAGTAAATTCCAGAAGAATTGAATCAAAGGTGAACTGATTGTATGTTTTGTTAGTACATGGCCTATGCAGGTGTATTACAGGGGGCCCGCCTCAGCTATACACAGTTAATGTTAAATATGTTTGTATGTTATTGTCATCAGGTGTAGTTTTAACAGCAGGTGTATATATGAGAGTGTTAATATGTTTGTGGAGCAGCTCCTGTCCTTCTCAAACTGTTGTAAAAGTATTTTAATTACATATGTTTATATTGTATATATGTACGACTGTTTAAATGTTCGGGGTCAGTATGTTTTAAAAAAAAATGTTTTTGAAAGAATTCACCAAGGTTGCATTTATTTGCCTTTTTTTTTTTACCTTCACAAAAAAAAAAAAAAAATATATATATATATATATATATATATATATATATATATATATATATATATATATATATATATATATATATATATATATATATATATATATATATATATATATATATACACTGTGTTTGACCCCCTTTCACCTTCAGAACTGCCTTAATTCTACGTGGCATTGATTCAACAAGCTGCTGAAAGCATTCTTTAGAAATGTTGGCCCATATTGATAGGATAGCATCTTGCAGTTGATGGAGATTTGTGGGATGCACATCCAGGGCACAAAGCTCCCGTTCCACAACATCCCAAAGATGTTCTATTGGGTTGAGATCTGGTGACTGTGGGGGCCATTTTAGTACAGTGAACTCATTGTCATTTTCAAGAAACCAATTTGAAATTATTTGAGCTTTGTGACATGGTGCATTATCCTGCTGGAAGTAGCCATCAGAGGGAAAATTACGAAAACTTATATAAAATCTTACTGACCCCAAACATTTGGATGCCAATGTATATAGCCATTGCTCAGTGTGCATAAAAGTACAAGCTCTAGGACTGAGAAAAGTATTTTCTCCATTCTTAATCAGACAACCCTGCAGTGATAGTGTGGCACAAACACCTCAGCTGCTGAGGCGTTATCCGCTGGAGGACCACAATGACTTTCCTCTGCCCCCTGATGTTGTCTTCTTCTGCCAGCCTGAGGGCTGTCTGAGCATACGTCAGCGCCGGGTCAGCCTCCGCGATGACACTTCTTTTGTCTTCGCTCTCACCGACAAAGACTCAGGCATCACCCGCTATGGAATCTGCCTCAACTTTTACCGATCTTTCCAGAAGGGCCACCACCGCCCACGAGCTGAAGGAAAAGGTCAGTGGTCATAGCAGTTCTATGAGGTGTAACCATTTTATCATCCTAATTTAACTGATTAGTATCCTGGTTTTGGCAGCTAACCATTTGTAACCCATCTTGAACATAACATATGGCTCTACTGGTACAGTCACAACATCACTTGTCCTGAATATTTTTCTTTATACAGGAGAAAAGGGCCCTTATACAGACTCTGCAGTGGAAGCCACAGAGAAATCTGACCCCTCCACATTGACACTTCCAGGAGAATCTACAGTGCCCTCTTCAGGAGATGGGACTCTGCCACCGGGCGAGTCGGGCTGCATTGGAAAGTCTCCACGATCCAAACGCAGTGGCCGACTTGCACCACAGAACAGGAACAGCACGTTAACGTCTCTGTGTATTCTGAGCCACTACCCTTTCTTTTCTACGTTCAGAGAGTGTCTGTACATCCTCAAGCGCATGGTGGACTGCTGTAGCCAGCGGCTCAACCAGAGACCCGGTGCTGCCAAGTCCACACAGCGGTGAGAACAGCCTTCTTTATTCTTTTCTGTGGATTATGTAGTTATGCAACTTTACCCTGAGATTCAGCAAGATAATACTTCTGCACAGAAGCGAAGCTTAATAACCACAATGTTTTGCAATATCTTAAAGTAGACTTGTGTCAAATTCTGTGGTGGTGCCCGAAGATGCTATATCTAAGACCATGACATATGGCAACATTCTGCATTCCATTTTTGTTTACTCTTTTTGAGTTAATGCACATAAAAAATTAATTTATAGTGATGCAATGAAATTAATATTCTGGACCCAATGGGTCAAATCTGAAACACTTCATACGTTTTATTACTATTTTAATATGAACTCTTTCCCTGCCCGCTTTAAAAAAGAAAAAGAAAAAAAAAGTTGCCAGCTACCACCGGCATTTTTGTTTGATATTTTGATATTTTATATATTTATATTTTGTTGTATGAATATCTGAACATGCATCATGCAATATACTAAATGCATTTACAACAAAATAAACATGTTCTAGCTTAATCTATTCTTTATTTATTAACAATTGAATGTGGGAATGTATAATAAAAAAGCAACTTTTTGAGAAAATCAAGTTTTTGTCAAAGACTACGTCTACATCAATATTCAGTCGATGAACAAAACTAAATGCTGAGTCAGTGTTGGGTGTAATTATTAAATAATTAATTACTGTAATTTAATTACTTTTCACTTGAAAAAGTAAAGTAAGAGATTACTCTTTTTTTCTGTAATTTAATTTAAAAATACTGTGTAGTATATTATTACAGTGCACAATAAAAACATTAACCCTGTTTATAGCAAGGAGAGATACATTGCACCGAGTTTTAGCAAATTGCTATTTTCCACCCGTATAGGCTGTAGAACAATTGTGTATATATTATATATATATATATATATATATATATATATATATATATATATATATATATATATATATATATATATATATATATATATATATATATATATATATATATACAGTCTTGTTCAAAATAATAGCAGTACAATGTGACTAACCAGAATAATCAAGGTTTTTAGTATATTTTTTTATTGCTACGTGGCAAACAAGTTACCAGTAGGTTCAGTAGATTGTCAGAAAACAAATGAGACCCAGCATTCATGATATGCACGCTCTTAAGGCTGTGCAATTGGGCAATTAGTTGAATTAGTTGAAAGGGGTGTGTTCAAAAAAATAGCAGTGTGGCATTCAATCACTGAGGTCATCAATTTTGTGAAGAAACAGGTGTGAATCAGGTGGCCCCTATTTAAGGATGAAGCCAACACTTGTTGAACATGCATTTGAAAGCTGAGGAAAATGGGTCGTTCAAGACATTGTTCAGAAGAACAGCGTACTTTGATTAAAAAGTTGATTAGAGAGGGGAAAACCTATAAAGAGGTGCAAAAAATGATAGGCTGTTCAGCTAAAATGATCTCCAATGCCTTAAAATGGAGAGCAAAACCAGAGAGACGTGGAAGAAAACGGAAGACAACCATCAAAATGGATAGAAGAATAACCAGAATGGCAAAGGCTCAGCCAATGATCACCTCCAGGATGATCAAAGACAGTCTGGAGTTACCTGTAAGTACTGTGACAGTTAGAAGACGTCTGTGTGAAGCTAATCTATTTTCAAGAATCCCACGCAAAGTCCCTCTGTTAAAAAAAAGGCATGTGCAGAAGAGGTTACAATTTGCCAAAGAACACATCAACTGGCCTAAAGAGAAATGGAGGAACATTTTGTGGACTGATGAGAGTAAAATTGTTCTTTTTGGGTCTAAGGGCCACAGGCAGTTTGTGAGACGACCCCCAAACTCTGAATTCAAGCCACAGTACACAGTGAAGACAGTGAAGCATGGAGGTGCAAGCATCATGATATGGGCATGTTTCTCCTACTATGGTGTTGGGCCTATTTATCGCATACCAGGGATCATGGATCAGTTTGCATATATTAAAATACTTGAAGAGGTCATGTTGCCCTATCCTGAAGAGGACATGCCCTTGAAACGGTTGTTTCAACAAGACAATGACCCAAAACACACTAGTAAACAGGCAAAGTCTTGGTTCCAAACCAACAAAATTAATGTTATGGAGTGGCCAGCCCAATCTCCAGACCTTAATCCAATTGAGAACTTGTGGGGTGATATCAAAAATGCTGTTTCTGAAGCAAAACCAAGAAATGTGAATGAATTGTGGAATGTTGTTAAAGAATCATGGAGTGGAATAACAGCTGAGAGGTGCCACAAGTTGGTTGACTCCATGCCACACAGATGTCAAGCAGTTTTAAAAAACTGTGGTCATACAACTAAATATTAGTTTAGTGATTCACAGGATTGCTAAATCCCAGGGAAAAAAAATGTTTGTACAAAATAGTTTTGAGTTTGTACAGTCAAAGGTAGACACTGCTATTTTTTGAACACACCCCTTTCAACTAATTGCCCAATTGCACAGCCTTAAGAGCGTGCATATCATGAATGCTGGGTCTCATTTGTTTTCTGACAATCTACTGAACCTACTGGTAACTTGTTTGCCACGTAGCAATAAAAAATATACTAAAAACCTTGATTATTCTGGTTAGTCACATTGTACTGCTATTATTTTGAACAAGACTGTATATATATATATATATATATATATATATATATATATATATGGATGGATGGATACAATAATGGAATTAACATATAAATTTAAAGTCTAACTTTAAAATCCATGTTTTTATCTATCCTTCTCACATTTGTAATACTTTGGTCAGTTAATAAGTATAGTTCATGTAGTTTGTTTGTTTGTTTATGTAGTTGTTATGTTATTTATTTGAATGAATTAACTAGTTGAGGTTGATATTGGATTTAGAAGTAATAAGTAATTACCATATTTCCTCATTTCTGCTTCTACTTTCCCTGTGTTTTGATTTGGAGATACTGTACTCGTTCAGGAGATGCATAATAGCACTCTCTACATTATTAAAGTGATAAGACGGAAAACCATAAAATCTCGTCAGTGAAAGACGAGATAACTTGTGAATGGCGGGCGTCAATAAATTACATGATTACACTAACTTACCTAAATTGATTTTACAGTATCATGTAGGCTCACTGAAAATCTGAAAAGATTTTAAAGTGCACTCATCTTGTACACTTTAAAATCTGGCACATCGTGATACAGAAGCGAACCCATTAAAGGGATATTTCACTCCAAAATAAAGATTTTATGTTTATCTGCTTATCCCCAGACCATCCTAGATATAGGTGACTTTGTTTCTTCAGTAGAAACCATTGCAGTCTGTCAGTCGTATAATGCATGTGAATGGTAACAGTTGAGCTTATAGGACTTGATAGTACAATCCCTTTGAATAATTTTTAAAGGCACTTTTTTAAAGGTGTCATGAAATTGTTTTTTTTTTTGTTTTTTTGTATTGTTGTCAACTAATGACGTATGTGTGGTTTTTACATTTAAAAACATCAAAACTAATAAGTAATAGGCTATTTTCTACACTGGTTTTGAGGCTGTTTTCTGAACGCTGGATTTTGATGGGCGTGACGCACTGGACACTTGGAAGTAAACACCCACGGCTAGGATTGGATAAGATTTACATATTTAATGAGCTTCAGCTCCTGTCATATTTTTATGCCCCTGTCAGTTCAGTTCACATGAGGTAGAGAATTATTTTAAAAGCGGCAACTGCAAAGATTATTTCGACCTCAGGGCTCGTATATGTCTTTATCAAGCAACCACAATGATTTATTTATCATCCACCCGCAATTGATTGGAATATTATTTCTGTATTACATAGGTCGCACGATCGGTCGATATAAACACGAACCACACACACACACTCACACACATGCACAACCAGATCAAGAAAGAAATCCTGCCGACGGGCATAGATTTTGGTTTGGTTTTGGGCATAGCCCCCGGACTAATATTACTACATATAAAAAAGACGTTTTACTCACATAAGTTTGTTGCACCATTCCTATTGGATCCAATATAGAAGGCACAACATTTTGTCTGCAAATCCAGCATTTGAGGCTTGTTGACAAGCGATTCCGCAGTGAAATGAAGCAAACACACGTATACGGTCTTCCCCACGTGAGCTGGAACTTCATTAAAAATAGATTAAGTATCACACATTCCTAATATTAGGATCCAAAGGAATCTTATGCAGCGACTGTGTTCTTCCACAATATCTTGCTATCTTCCTTCACATTGTTTTTGCTGCTGGTTAGTGATCCGAACAGCTCCATGAGTCAGTGTGCAGGGTTACTGAATTGCACGTTCTGTAGAGGTGTGTTCTGTCACGTGATGATGTAAAGATGAAGCACACAATCATTTTCTGGGGCTGGTGTCTATAAAAGCTTTTCTTTGACTAAGGAAGTTTTCAGTTCTGAAACTTACAGGATCATTTTATATTACCATGACCTTTTATATATAAAAACCTGAAGGGAAAGTTGATTTCTCAATTCATCACCCCTTTAACATCTTAAGTGGGTAGGGGTAATCACTTCATGGGGGTCATTAGGTGGGCGCCCTCCTTCTTTGGCATTTCATTGATAGGCCCATGACACCTCCAAAGGGCTCAACAGCAACACCTGGCATCCTAGGTGTGCTTCCCTCTGCTTTTACCCCTCTTGGTCATTTTGCAGCCCATTTGGGGTCCTTCCTTTTTAGCCACTGCCAGTTGTTTTTTTTCTCAGCAGCCTCTTACACCAACCTAACAGCTTATTTGAAGGTCTTTCCTTTGACTCCCAACCCCTTCAATACCCTAGTTGTTGTGGGATCAACTGGGTTCGGCAGCCCCGTTGTACTACTATGCTATGTCTGAGTACTTCGCTTCATGTGAATGATAACAAAATCATCAACAAAATCAAAAATTGCATATGCACATGCAAATCCATTTTAAACCCCGAGGCTTGTGACGACATATTGATGTCTTAAGACACGAAACGAACGGTTTGTGAAAGAAACCGAACAGTATTTATATAATTTTTTTCCTCAAATTTCTTGCATAAACCGACCGTTTTGTATCTTAAAACACTCTAGTGTCATCACGAGCCACAGTGATATGGATTTGTCTGTGCATGTTTTTTAAATGTTTTTTTTAACTTGCATAGCTCTCATACTCTCATTTGTTACCATTCACAAGCATTATATGACTGACAGTCTGCAACGGTTGGAGTGAAAAATATTAAATTGGGTTCTACTGACGAAACAACCTCACCTATATCTTAGATGCCCTGGGGGTAAGCAGATAAACATCTCATTTTCATTTGTTGGTGAACTATCCCTTTAAGGTTTCTTCTTTTCCTATATGTTGGTATTGCACATTAAATAACAAAGAACTTGTCTCAAGTCACATAATTGAGCAACATGAATATGAAAAGATAATAAAATAATTCCATTTTGAGGGGTGTATTACCTCTTTAAATATGTTATACTGGGAATGCCATAAAGGCTCTATGTTGTTAGATCCTGTATAGTGTGCTGATAATTTTATAAAAGAAGATCGCAAGTGGAATGATGTGTGACAGTGCTTATGACTCGGAGATAGGGATGTAGGGATGAGTGAGAGTAAAGGAGTGTGAAGATGAGTGTTGATGTGATGGGCTGGGATTGTGTGAAGGAGAGAGGGGCTGGTTTTTTTCTTCCTGAAATGTTTTGCAAGCGGTCTTGCAGCGTGGTTCTTCACTCCACATAGGAGTGGTTTTAACAAGATCTCATTCACATATCACTGTGGTAACGGTAACTAAATCCTTGAGTGTCTATTGGTAAACAATCTGCATGATAGCACTCTGCTGCAGATCAATAAGCATTGAGTAGAAAGATTTTTATCTCTGTGATTTCCTCAGCAAAGTCTATTCTTGCGTAACCTAGCAACCACATCTACCATGAGCCACAGTCGTGCTTGCAGGCCTCAATTTGTTTGCAGTTGAGTTATCCTGCCAAACCCCTTTTATTTGCTTCCAAGTGTGGAGAACCAGTATTGCAGCCTGTGTTGAGGATTCAGATATGAAGTGCATATTGTTATCGTCTATTTCTTGCTAATTCAGTTGATTTTTTGATGATTTACATTTCAAATAAAAAATTTAATTAAGCATTCAGTATTTTTTTTTTTGTTGGTGGTTGAAAAACATCTGCAATGACATGAAGAATTCCAGTTATATGAAAAACTATTGTATTAAACAGTGTGTAGAGTCACGTCATCTTGAATGTCAAGTTTACATGACTTACTTTTTCAGAAACCCTCAGTTATTGGATACTTTTGCTTGTGCAATTAAGTATTCATGGCTGACTAGAAATGGAGTATTTCTCATTTATCTCACTCCTGCAGTTAGTGCTCAGTGCTGTGATACTCGCGCGGTGATTCACTCATTATATTGAACAGACACGTTCAGTTTTTAATTGTAGTGTCTTCTCAAACTCAGTCACAATAATCCAGTAGGTGGCTTTGGGAATGGCCTCACAGGGCAGCGAAGCATTCTGGGAATTGTAGTCTTTCAATCCCATGAGACAAAAATAAATGTTCTGTCTTTTCTCAGTCTAGAAGGCACAAAATTCAAAAATAATTTCACATTTCTACTACATTGATGACCCAGTTTAAATACAGATTCATCTTCCCAGCACTAAGTACCCCTTTAAGTAGTTAACAGCCACAAGATGGCGCCAGCGATATGCATAGAAGTACCGGTCAAGATAACTTGTAGTACCCGAATGAGCGGTGTTATTCAGTTTTTGTGGTTGTTATCTGGGAATAGCATACCGCTAGAATCACGCGATTGACCAATCAGAATCAAGTATTTCTGTTTAATAACTCTTTTTAACATCAAGTGTGTCCCGTTTTTTATATTCTCGTACATGCATTTTATCCCTCTGAAGTGCTGTATATTAACATACTGCAATAAGATATACCAAAATCTCTAATGACATTTTATACCATGGTGAAGATTTATATATTGTTATACCACCCAGCACTAATTGTGCTGTGCTCTTTCTGGTCATAAACAGCTTACCGTTTTAACTAATGGACTAATGGACTGTATTACTTGGTTAAGCTAAACTAAAGCTTAGTTTATTCTTGCGTTTTGCCTAAGCACACCGTAATTTATTGTTTTAATCAGAATGCCTACCTTCTTGGCAGTCTCAAGCATGCAGCCTTATGTTACATTACAGTGGAGATTTCAAATAGAAATGACTCAGAAAACGTGTGTGTGTATATATATGCCACTATAGTGACTTTGCAGTGAGTGTGTTTTTAAAGACCATTTCTGACTCAGTCATCATGTTCTCTCAGTACTGCAGTGACCTTGGCTTTACCCACGTTTGTAGCCTTTCAGTATGCAGCTATGCACGACTCAGCCTTGTAATGACAAACCACACCATGCGTCATACTGTTCTCAACTGGGCTACTCTGTGTGAGAATAACCATATGCCAGTCCAATGGCCCAATCAAAAAAACAGAAATCATTTTTCACTTTATCAGCACACTTAAACTACTAAAGCAACTCAGTTGAACTATTTTTGGTCTCTTTTAATGAAACACAGGAAACCTGTGTTATGAGAGAATGTCCAGGCCTGGAAAAATTAGAATTTCATAGATGTGAATACAATTATTATTATTATTTTTAATTGTTTTTTTTTTTTACTTTTATTTAGCAAGGACACATTAAATTGATTTTATAATGAAAGAAAACTTTACTTGAAAACCAAGTCAGCATATTAGAATGATTTCTGAATTATCATTCTAGAAGAAATAAGAAAATTCACAATTTGAATTCACATAAATAAATTTCATTTTAAAGTAATTGTAATAATATTTCACAATGGCTGTTTTACTGGACATGTTTTTAATAAAATAAACACTACCTTGTTGAATATACGAGACATGTTTCAAAATAATAATAAAAAAAAATCTTACTGGCCCCAAACTTGTAAATGGTAGTGTATGTTTTTATGTATGCAGAGTTCTAAAATATTTAATTGGGTAGATTTAATTTAGCTTTTTTTGAGTGGAATCTTTTTATTATTACGTATCTGAATGACAGTACAAGCATAAACTATGGAACTTCATTAGTCAAAAGGTGCAGAAACAAAAATTATAATTCGCAACTAATTTGCATATTCTGATCTTACATTAGTGTCATATTTCATTGCAGAACTGTTGTTGGCTAGAGTCCATATTCATTAGCATTCATGTCCCTAAACATGCCTGTCTTAATATGCTACTACATCACTTATTAATAAAGATGTCTTAGTGGTTTTGACACCGCAAATTGACAGTGAAGGGAAAAAGATAACGACGGATAGAGTGCGAGAGAACAAAAATGTTAAGAGCTAGAGAGTGTTTAGATCTGGTGGAGACAGGCTGTGTGACAGATTGAGGCCACTGACTGTAGAGCAGCTGTGAGAAGTGGGAGTTCTCAGATGAACCAATTATGACTTACTGCAGAACCTCTACTCAGCCCACACAACCATAGACTGGCCTGTCTGGATCTTTAAAAGAAGACTGTGTTACGTAGGTTTAAATGATTGACCTGAAAAGCCTTGACTATCTAAATCCATTGTTATATATAAGCAAAAATGAAATCATAATAGCTGGTCTCCGATTATAATCTTTGATCATATTTACCAGGGGTGCCAAACTGCCAATAGTTCTGACCACAACTTTGTAATCATAGTAATAATATTCATAGTAATCACTCTATGAAATAATATGTTCCCCAAAAAGTTGTTGACCACAATTATTGGCACCTTTTATGAGTAAAATATCTTTTTAGCATATTCCCATTAATATTTAAATTTCTTAGCACACCGGGGTGACTGTGAACATGAAATTATCCAGCTATGACGTCTTGTTTTACAGGAGTATAACTATGAGGAAACACAAAGGCCAAATTCCCTTAAAGCTGCAGTTGGTAACTTTTTTTTTTGTGGTTAAAAATGATCAAAATCTATTTTTGAGCAAGTACATAACCAGCCAGTGTTTGAAACCATCTCCTTACCTTAGACCTTTGTTTTCACAACGTTAAGCTTGTAATAATGCATTATAATTTATAATTTCAATCTAGAAACAAGTTCCAGCATATTCAGTGGTTAGACACTACTGGAAATTCAAAAGGGACCTGGTTCTATTGTCAGATGAAACTAAAAAAAAGAGCTTTTGGCAGCAAACTCACCATGGGTTTCCTTCAAAAATGGATAAAATCTACACAGTTAAATATACTGCTGGATCTTACATGTTTTGCTCGAAGTCCAGGACATCTTGTTCAGATACATGGTTTTATGGATTCTAGCCTGTTAACTGTCACCCCCCTTTTTGAAAATATACAAGAAAATTCACTATCCAAACTTAAATGGTTGCAATTCAAGAACGCTTTGAAATATAGCCATAAGTTTGGTCTCATTTTAAAGAAGACAACCAGCAGAGTATTGTGAAACTGAAATCAGTGAAATCAAAAAAGTAAAGTATAAAAAAGTTATGGAAGTTTCAATTTCCTGTAAATCAAATATACTGTAATAGATATTTAATATTTAATATAAAATATATATGTTACAAAATAATTTGTACTCTAAAATTACTATCAAGTCAAAGCCATATGTAATCAATTTGTGTTCCAGATTTGAAGTTGATATCACAAAAAAGTTCCCATGAGATTTTGTTTAGGCGCTGTACCACAAATAGCCACTGGGTGTCATTGAAATTCCATAGATTTTTTTAAATGCAATTTCCTGTATTTAATATATTTTTGTCCAAATATTACAAAACAGTTTTCAGATATAGAACCGTGACACTCAGACCTTTCCAATGACATGTGTTTCGTCAAGATAAGAAAAGGTTTTTATTATAAAGTAGTTAAATAAATATGAAACATGACAACGCCTCTTGGGGAGGAGCCCGTTAAAATAATCTAGAGCACCATTTAGATCAGGATAAATATAGGATATAATTGTTTTAAACATACAGTGGCAAATGGGCCCACCGGTGGGCCAGTGACAGTTAGCAGGCTAGCAAATACCAACAGATGATAAATCAAAACCTGACTGCTTCTGCTAGAAATCATTTATCAAAATATTTATATTTATACATCAAATATAGAAAAAAACATAGAAATCTTAAAATGGGCTATGGTTGTATCTTTCTTCAGAAAGACATAAAAACAGCCCAAAAATGTGTCACTGAACACAAAATAAAGCTTCTGCCATGGACGTCCCACTCCTTACCTGAACAATATAGAAAATGAGTGGGGTGAACTGAGAAGAAGCACCAACATGGAGCTAGAAATATGAAGGATCTGGAGAGATTCTGTATGGAGGAATAGTCTCTGATCTCTTGTCAGGTGTTCTCCAAACTCATCAGGAATTAGAGAAGAAGTGCTGTTATCTTGGCAAAAGAAGGTTGCAAAAAGTATTTAATAAAAGGGTGCCAATAATTATAGTTAACATGTTTTGGACGTTGTAATACTACAGTAACATTAATAATTGTCCCAAGATTCTGCGCACAAACTTGGTTTCATTAAGCTACGCCTTTGTTTTGAATAGGCGCCCTCTAGCGGATGGAAAAGTTACATAGTGTAGCTTTAATTTAGAGGTTAGATTTTTGCACATTTTGACCTTGGCTGTTAGTCTGCTGTACAAAAAAACTGTATTGGTGGTGAAGTTTACTTCGCTTATGCACCATTTAAAAAAAAATCAAACTTGACACCTAAAAAACCCTAAATAAGTAATTATCCATATACTTTCTTCTCTGTGGTGAATGATGTATCTGTTTTGTTCCATTTGTAACCACAACAAAGCAAGCTTTTCATGACTATCATTCCAGTCTGGAGATACGCACGTCATAGAAGCATGCATACTTTTTTTGTTTTTTCTTTTATTTTTGTATCTTGATTTATAAAAATCCTGTGCTTGTGTTTTATTTGCATTAGGATTGAGAAAATATGGTGATGTAAACAGTAAAGTGAGCACTGGGGGCATGTTATGGCGTCATCTAGTGCTTTTAGAGCTTTTGAACTGTGTGCCTGATCACTGTGGTACCATAATTTTACTTAAAGTGATTAGTAGTTTAATCCTGAACTGTAGATGCCAGCTGCCACTGTTTTTGTGCTATTTCTGTCTTCCAAACACTAGAATAGACCACTGAATCAAGACAATGCCATAATGCACTAGACAGTTTGAAAACCAATGAACAACAATTAAATGTTTTAAAAAAATCAAGGTATTAAATAAAAATGTGCAGCAATATGAAGAGGAAGAGAGCTTGTCATCCTTATTCTTGGTTGTACTTTTGATACTGATACAAATAATAGAAAAATGTAAACGTGTATGTGTGTATTTCTCTCCCCTAGGGACACAATGTGGCGTGTGTTCACAGGCGCTCTGTCTATTGAGGAAAAAGAGAAGGGCAGTCAGGTGCTACAGGACCTGAAGGAGATTGAGTCATGGATATATCGGCTGCTGCACTCCCCAGTTCCTGTCGCCGGTCAGCGACGTGTTGATGTGGAAGTGCTGCCCCACGAGCTGCAGCCTGCACTGGCCTTTGCCCTTCCAGACCCATCCCGCTTCAGCATTGTAGATTTCCCTCTCCATCTGCCCCTGGAGTTGCTGGGAGTTGATGCTTGTCTGCAAGTCCTGGCCTGCATTCTGCTGGAACACAAGGTATGGATGGTCACAGGAACACTACAACCATCAGAGGGCATAGGCCAATAAATAACCCATATTTGTGTACTCTATTCATGGTACTCAAAGATACATCAAAGAACATGGTACCACCAATGTACCTTTGTGAAAGTCATGTTTTAGCACTTGCTAGCAAAAAGAACAAATATAGACACAGACAGTGCACAGAGATCGATTTAAGACTCAAACTCTCTTCGATGCAAAACGTTTCGATGCAAAAAAAAAAAAGAAAAAAAAAAAAAGGTTTTTTCCCAAAATACCCACACATGCAATTGTGACATTTTTATACAATAGTTCAATAAACAAAAGGATAATATTAAAGTGCCCCTATTATGCTATTTTAAAGTTAAAGGGTTCACCCAAAAATGAAATTTCTTTCATCAATGACTCACCCCAATGTCGTTCCACATCCGTAAGACCTCTGTTCCTCCTCGGAAGACAGTTTAAGATATTTTAGATAATGTAAGTGTATGCCCACTTGCTGTCCACGTCCAGAAGGTAATGAAAACATCATCAAAGTAGTCCATATGTGGCATCAGTTGGTTAGTTAGACTCTTTTGAAGCGCAGACAATACATTTTGGTCCAAAAATAACAAAAAACACTACTTTATTCAGCATTGTCTTCTCTTGCGTGTTCCTCAAATAAAGAATCAAACGTTCATGATTCAAGATTCGGATCTCGTGTCAAACTGGCAAACTGCTGAAGTCACGTGACGTTGGCGATATGAATCACGAATCAATCTGCTGATTCTCGACCGTTTGATTCTTTATTTGAGGTTTGAAAACAAACGCGGAAGAGAAGACAATGCTGAATAAAGTCGTGTTTTTTGTTATTTTTTGTCCAAAATGTCTTGTCTGCGCTCTAAAAGAGTCTAACTAACCAACTGATGCCACATATGGACTACTTTGATGATGTTTTCATTACCTTCTGGACATGGACAGCAAGTGGGCATACACTTACATTCAAAGGACAGAAAGGCCTCAGATTTAATCTAAAATATCTTAAACTGTGTTCCGAGGATGAATGGAGGTCTTACGGGTGTGGAACGACATTAGGGTGAGTCATTAATGAAAGAAATTTTGGGGTGAAATAACCCTTTAAATAATTTAGTTTTGGAGGTCCCACAAAAGGTTTCCATTCAAGGTCAAAAACCTTTAATATTCTCATAATGCACATTGCACATCACCACAGTGTTCAATGCTTCTCAAATGACTTGGATGAATTGGTCTTTCTAAATCCCTCCTTTCCACGAGCCTACTCTGCTCTGATTGGTCAGATGGCCCAGTCTGTTGTTATTGTTCTACTGCTTACAGCGTGTATTTCGGAAACAAGCCACCATTACCATAAATGATCTTCAGCTCCATCCAGAGGTTTCAAAAGCTCAGCGAGTTTGGAAGAACTAGTTATTCAACCCGAACCTTGAGCAAGATGTTTCTAATTTATTGCAGTGCACATGTGTATTAATAACAGGACATACAGTATGTTAGCTGAATGACTAACATGAATGACTGATGGAACATTAAAGTTTACTAAACAAATCTTGCTCCATCCTTTATCTTTACTCAAAGCAGTTAGAATTACAGACAGTATGCATTAATAGACACAGTTTTGGGTAATACTGTCTGCAGACCACAGCTGATTTATAGTAGCATTTCAGTTAGACAGTAAAAACATCTGTTAGCCAGATAACAATATGAAACACAATAGAAACATTGCAGAGCACAGCGTCTTCTCGACATGATGCTTTAGTATCCAGTATCCTCTGCAGTTTTTGAGGTAATTCAAGTTTTCCCTGGTGTCTGCACGCACAGTAAGTGGACGGGTATTTAGGGATGGCTCAAAAATGTTTTTGCTTCAGTATTGTATTACAATCTAATACTGAAGTACCAATATTAAATCTATACCATATAGGGTCTAAATTTTGATGTGGGTATTGTGCATGATTTTACCC
Source organism: Pseudorasbora parva (assembly GCF_024679245.1). Classification (NCBI taxonomy): domain Eukaryota; kingdom Metazoa; phylum Chordata; class Actinopteri; order Cypriniformes; family Gobionidae; genus Pseudorasbora; species Pseudorasbora parva. The sequence goes on from NC_090172.1 coordinate 39,983,223, forward strand.
ACATTTTTTATTTAAAAAAAGTAAGAAATGCATTGGAAAATCAATTTAAGGAAGCAAATATCGTCCATAGTGCATTGACTAACGTTTCATAGTGCATTGACTAACAAGGACGTTTTAGGATACAAGATATTGCCATGACCTTTTATATATCAAAAGCTCAAGGGAAAGTTGATTTCTCAATTCATCACCCGTTTAAACTCAAATAGAAGTAGTGTAATCTGAGCTTGTATTTTTGGCACTTAATATTTCACAAATATCCTTTTACGGTTTGTGTCATGCATAGTGAGAGGTACCAATGTACATTGTTTTAATGTTGTCTTTTAATATTGGACAGGGTGACACTTGAGAGGAAGCAACAACATTTATATAAGGCAGCTTTTGAATTTTTTATTTATTTATTTATTTTAAGCTTTTTGAAACTATTGCTCATGGATTAGATTAAGTTAATGGTTGTCTGTTGATCTGCAGATCTGCTGTTTCAAGTGGACCTAGTCTATCTTCATTTTGTCTGTGTGGGTCACACTGATAGTGGCAGGGAGACTTACTCTCACCCTCTGCTGTCTGTAGGTGGTTCTGCAGTCCCGAGATTATAACGCCCTCTCAATGAGCGTCATGGCGTTTGTTGCAATGATTTACCCCCTTGAGTACATGTTTCCTGTCATTCCACTGTTACCCACCTGCATGGCCTCTGCAGAACAGGTAACACTACATCTTTTTTGTGCAGTTGTGTACAAACAACGAAGCTCTCCTAATATCGGTCATACTCATCTCTCTTATTTCTAGCTCCTGCTAGCACCCACTCCATATGTCATTGGTGTGCCTGCCAGTTTCTTCTTGTACAAGACTGATTTTAGGATGCCTGATGATGTTTGGTTAGTGGATTTGGACTGCAACAAGGTGTGTTGTTTATTTACACTTTCTGAACTACCCAGACAGGGGTTTGTGGATTCTAACATGTTGTAAATCGTGCTTATAGCAGTCTTATGTAGGTTGTATATCTTTATCCCTGTAGGTCATTGCTCCAAGCAACGCAGAATTGCTCCCTCCCCTTCCTGAACCCGAGGCCTCTGAGCTGAAGAAACACTTGAAGCAGGTAAATGAACCAGATGTTCTCATCTCTCTAAGGAGCCCTACTATTAACTGTGAATCTGAAGTGAACACTAACTGGATTCTAGAAGCAGTGCATAGTAATTATGCTGTCATCTAGCAGCTGCTGTAAACAATTTAACCCGAGAGAAGACTGACAATGCAAAGATATGTTTAAACTCTATTATTTGAAGCCAAATGCAGACAGAAAATTAGAAATGTTCTAATGTTCCTAAAGTTTAATTACCAATTCATAATTTAGTTGAT